>NC_056727.1:374540242-374602742 GCF_019279795.1 Protopterus annectens | reverse complement strand
TGGGTCAGAAGGGCTAAGTATTAATGGTGGTCAATCTGCTGAGGATTGTTTAGATGAGTTTTATAAATTCTTTGCCTGAAGAGGGGAGAGTTAGGTTGTTTGACTTAGCCCTTGAAAAACACTTTGTTGACTCTGCAGCTATAGTTTCCAAGGAAGGGATAGTTAATAATGCTGGCCAGGTTGCCCACCCAACATTATCCAACTTGCATATGGGTTCAAGGAGGTCAGTGGTTCAGAGACAGAGGTCCTACCTCATCTGGATGATTGTCTGCCCCAGTTATTGTCCCCCATGGCTCGCCTCAGCCTTTTAGGTTCCAATTCCCAAGGAGTGCACATCGTGGCACATTCCCACCAAGGTGAAAGACAAGATTATCAAAGGGGAGTTTGTAGATATCATCGACCTAATAGACAATGAGGGAATTCAGCACACCTTGGATGCCAACAACAAGTCTATGAATGACTAGATGGCAACCTTAGCAGCCATCTGGAAGAAGGCATCAGCCAGGATACCAGTCAGGAGCTGGGGTACTTGATCACTCTTTTTAGGGTGTTTATGGAGGTGGAAATCGAGAAGGACCCCAGTCAAGCCTCACCTTTATTATCTTACTTTGTGGCCATAAGGGAAGCCAATCATGTGAAAGAGGATTCTGGTTGGTTGAATTATGATCAGAGTTTCAGGAAGCTGAAAGCTTTGTATAAGCCCCTCAGGTGGGAGTTAAGACATCCTCACATATTGCTCAGTGCCATGACGACAAGCAGGCAGCCACCAGGATGCATAGAAGGGTTAGTAATGCAAAGGAAACAAAGTCTTACTGGGCCTTCAACCATGGTAAATGCATTTGGCCTGCTTGCAAATACAGACACTTGTTTACAGGATGTGGGAAAGGTCAGCTTGCTTCTAGGCGCTGGGGATTAGTTGATAGGGATAGACTTGTTTTTTTCCCTCTTCTCAGGCAGAAGGGGAGATTGGGGGAGTATAACACCTCCTTTTGGGGTAAGACACCTTTTCCTGGACACAAGGGAGGGTTTGGCAGAGGACATGAGCATAGCACAGCATTTTCATCCTCCCATTTGTCTAGATAGATTGATCTGTTTTTTTTGTCAGGTTATCCAGATCAAAGGGTAGCAACCACTCTTCTTGATGTTTTTTTCCAAGGGCTTTCCTATTCATTCCAAAGCTCAATTAGATTCTTTTAGTTAATAATCTGTAATCCATCAAGGGACATGAATAAATGTCTGCTATGTAGATAAAGAAAGAGTGAGCAGGTGGCAGAATAATTGGGCCCTTTTCCATCTCCAGGCCCGCTTTTAAAATTTCCCTCATCAGTCTGGTTCCCAAGACAAAGGAAAGAGAATTCAGGTTAATTTATTATCTGTCCCACCTGGCAGGGGGTTCAGTCAATGATTCTGTTGACAGTAACCTGACCAAGGTGTGCTACTGCTCTTTTGACCAAGAGGTGGAGGTTATCATAGGTTATTCTGATCCCTGACTCTGCAAGATGGATATGCAATCTGCTTTCCACCTTCTCCCTGTGAGACAAGAAGATTGACCTTATTAAGATTTTCAGTTTGACAGTAAAATATCTTTGGACACTGCAACATCCATTGGGTGCAATTTGACTTGTGTCACATTTGAGCTACTTAGCACAGCTTTAGAGTGGTGCTGGCAACAGCAAGCACCCCCCCCCCCAGTCAGCAGTCCACTACTTAGATGATTTCTGATAGTGGAAGAGGGTAAGGATGGTGCTTTAGAAGGTATGTCTAATTGTAAACAGCTTTCTTTCAAGTTAGGGTGCCATTGGCCAGCGACAAATCAGATGGACCAAGCTAAGTCTTGACCTTTCTGGGTGTGGGAGTCAATGCCTTTGATAACTTATTCAGGATGCCTTCACCCAAACTTCAACATGTCTGGAGATTTTTGGGATCCAGCAAAGTTTGCACAGGAGGAATCATGCAACTACATGAGTTGTTGAACTTTGCCTGCAGGACAGTCTCTCCTGGCAGGACCTTTCTGTGATCCATTTCTGACTTGTTGAAGGGTAACAGGCTCAAGCAATACTTTGTGTGGTTGACCAGATGGGTCAAGTGTGATCTTTATAGGTTCATAGGTTCATAGGACGATACTAGGATACTAGCCAAGAATTTCAGCCATGTTCCCACAAACTTAGCACCTGTTTTCCTTGTCCAGCAGGGACACAGGTGGGATCCCAGAGGTATATTTTCTTTTTCCCATCCAGTCATCCAGGTTCCTCTTAAAGAGGGCTGGTGAGATACTCTGCTTGACATGGAAAAGGAGTCTAATATACAGATGGGGGAGTCACTGGAACACAAATCTATCCTGCCAGAAAGTTCTATTAATATCACAGACCAGGTTGAGAGCTTGCATGTGAGTTGCACAAGTGGAGTTTGACTTATGGACATTCAGCAGGTTTACCTTCATATCGTTGATCTCAATATGGGTGAAACCGCTTCTGCAAATACCGAAGTGCAAACATCTCCAATGTTGAATTCCACATAACCGAACGGCAAAACCTCACCCCCTTTTTGACCCATGGTAGCACTGATGTGGAGGTGTGGTGTGGCTGAAAATGTCAACATTCAACATTATTTCGACATTTTAAAAGTTATGCAGTTCCAGAATCACAGAAACGGGTCAATTATGTGGCCAGTCGATCATATGTGATCGATGATATGAAGGTAAACCTATGCAGCAACTCCATCAAAGCTAAGTCTGAGATGACTTTGTATGTCAGACACAGGTCACCTCTGAGGAGTCTGTATGAGACTGAGTAGATGGACAGGGCTTTTAGCTTATCTGTATAGAATAGGTGTTTGAGACCCTGGATCTTGCTGGTCAGGAACCTCTGTGGTCTCTCCAACTACTGCATGTGCTTGGCAAGGTACCTGTCAAAGGGGGCATTGTACTCGATAATGGGTCTGATAAGGGAGGAGTACAGGGATGTTATGACCTCCATTTTCCTGGATGAAATACCCTTACTTATGAGGTGGGCCATGTAGAAAACCCTCCATACAATGGAGGCAACATGGTGGTCAAAAGTCAAGTTGCTATCAGCCTTGGCGCCCAAGTCACTTATGACTGATTGCATGCTTAGTACATTGTTATTAATATGATAATAAGTGAGGATAACATTTTCCCCAAAGGGGATAATGATGCATTTCTTGGCATTCAGTTTGAGGCCATGCTTCTGGTAGCAGTCATAAGTTTAAGACCCTCCTGGAGGATGTTCACATCACTAGGGGAATTTATGACAGTGCCCAGTTTGAGGTCATCTGCAAACTTAGTCAGCCACAAATCACTAGTTTTAGTTTGCACCTCAGAAAAGTATATCCCAAACAGTCAAGGCCCCAAGACCGATCCTTGGGGTACACTGCTTGTTACGGGTCTACTACTAGAGGTGGCTTCCCCTATTTTGACTGAATGGGTTCTATCAGTGAGACATTTGGTTCTGGTTCATGTTTTTGAGCCAGTTCAAAGGAGTTTCTTTTTGGCAATCCCCTTGGGCTACTTCCACTGACCTTGAGCAAGTGGAGTTTGACTTATGGATATGCTGCAACTCCAGACTGAGGAAGGAAGCATGTCCAAAAGCTTTGTGTTTTATTAATGAAGTTTTGTTGTATTGAAGCTGCTATCAACTGTTTCCTTAAAATGGATTTTTTTTTGTTAGGATTGTTTTTCACTCAGACAGTATCTTACTGGTGGACCCTCTCAATCAAGATTCTTCCAGGTTTAAGTAGGTCCACTCAGTTATCAGGATTTTAGTTTTGCTGAGTTTGAAGATTAATTTGTCATTCTTATGTATTCATATCTCTTGTCAGCTTAACCCTATAGCTGGCAGTCTCTCCCATTTTCATTTTGCCAGGTTTTGATAGTTGGCCAAGTTTTCCGATCCTAGGGTACTCCAGTTCCAGCACGAGTCTGGCTAATTGGAGAAGACTAACAATTTCAGTCTTGGACAGCTCTTGGGCCAGCAATATTAGGAAGGTATATCTATCATCCCTTCTGGTTTTCAAGGCTTTATACAGGTCTTTCCTATCTAGTCACAGGACATGGGGGGGGGGGGTGCAGTTGTTACTTCAATTTTTAGTGGCCAGGTCTGCTACAGGAAATTCACCTAAAACTCTCAGAGTGTACCTTGCAGCTCTGGGATGGTTGAAGCATTTTTTTGGTCCATCAGGAAGTGTGCCACCACTGGGTTATTGGAAGGTACTCAAGGGCCTTGAGAATATTCACAGGCTTTCCCAGGATTTCAGAAATCCTATTCGGGGACATCTCATTCCCCTTGTTATTCGAGGTCTCTGTAAGACACTGGGTGACTTTCATATGTTTGTTACAATAGCAGCTTTATTCACGTAATTGTATGTGGGTGACTTCTGTGCCAATGAACTACTCCTTTATCTTTGACTGGGAGGACCTTGTCATCCACAGTGATTATATCCTGACATGGGCAAAGAAATCTAAGACTGATCAATCTGGGAAAGGTCAGCAGATGGATTTAGACAATGCTATTGGGCTGGTCATTTGCCCAGTGCATTGGGTCAGATTGCTACATAATATCACTCCTAGAAGAAAAGGTCAGGCCTGGTTTTCCTGAGGGCTTCGGGCAGTTCTTTTAGCCTGGTAGAGATCAATTTATTTCTTAGTCTGGACTTGGCAGGGCAAGCAATTCATCCACAAGGTTGATCTTCACATTCCTTCTGGATATGTCATACCTCTGACTTGGCCATGGAAGGGCATTCTATCAGGTTCATTCAAAGAATGGCAAGGTGGGTGTCTGATGCCTTTTTGTCTTATATCATGCACTAATTTTTATTTCTGTTGCAGGGAAAGAGGTTTTTTGACTGTTAGGCTATTCTTTCATCAAGAGAACTACAATCCAGGCCTTGGCCTGCCCCACTGGTCATTCATGTACGTTTGATCATAACAATTGGACTGTTCAGTCTTTTGGTTCCCTTGGCCTCCATTTGTTTCAGTTCTGGGAAATCTGGCGAGAGATTACCATGGAGGAAGCTTTGCCCAGAATTGTGGTTATTCATCTTGGCTCAGGTCCCTAAAAATATCCAGTTGGCCAGAATGCTCTCTGATATGACCCAGTTATGGCAGTTCTATCTGAATTTGGTTTTGTTCTGATTTGCCATCATCCGAGACTTCACTGTAAAAGTACTAGATGGTCCTGTGCTATTGTGAGAGCCAGTTGTTTCATCAACCATAGAGTCATGCAGGCTGCTTCTCAAATTAGTTTCCATGCGATTCAATGGAGAGATTTTGAAAGACTGGATCTTGATGATCTTGATTTTTATGATTTGGACAATGTTCATTTGAATAACATGGGTTTTGATTTGTTTAATTTGGATATTGCTTTTGCTATTAAAGAGTTCTTCAAAGGTTAACTTGACTCCTCCCATGACCCAGATTCTCCTTTTTGAGGCCAGCTATTTGTGGGGAATGATGTTGTACGTCAGGTTGGTGGTGGCCTTATGGCTTCACCCCCCTTGTTCTCCCCCTGTTTGTGTTCACTGGTCTCAGCTGTCCTCAAGCTGGACCCAGATTTGTCTGGTGGCCACATCAAGGGGTATGTGGCTTGTAAGGATGAGTTAAATGGATTTGCCCGCAGGTCTGAGCTAGTTTGGAATATGCACCCATTTTTTCTATAGTGGCAGTCAGAATAGTCTGGGTTATGCCCACCAGATTTAATTAATAGTTTAATGGTTTTTAGTTTATATGTTGCATCTGAATTATTGTGGCATCGTTAATGGTCATCAATAGCTGTTATTTAATAAAAGGTCGCAAAGTCAATGTGGCATGGTTTCTGACTCAGCTCAGTGGACAAGATAAAACTGCAACAGAAAAGATTTTTAGAATGTTTGAAAACAATGTGGGATTCAAACACCTGCTAATCTTAGTCAACATTCTGTGGACCTATGCATTACCTGAACACACCAAAGAAAAAAAAAGTCACCGTTCAGCTATTAGGAACCGCACATTTGAAGGGACCATGACAAATGTGTGAAGGAAGGGAAAATGTGGGAATCAGACTTCACAACAGTTATGATAATTGAAACATCCCATCAGGAGAACATTAAACCCTCAGGCCTGTTATATATATAATAATGTCTGTCACCTCATAGTGGTATCACTATTGTTTTGTATCATACAGACGGGCTAAGCATAGTAGTGCAAAGAACAACACAAATTCAGCAGAATGCAAACTCAGATCATTTTTTTCCAAAGGATGGGAAGAGGCACTTACTGTTACTTCAGTATGGGTAACAGTGCTGCATGACGCCAAGTGTCATGCAAATGCTGAGGACAGAAATAGAGATTTTTGCTTATGGGCCATTTCTGGACATATCTTTGTGGTGTGTGGATCTATTTTTTAGCCAGATTGAAAGTGAAAAATGTAGCTGATAGGACAATGGTGAAAATGGGGAGAAAATTAGTATTTGGAAATGGAGAGCAATAAGGGGGATAGGTCACTGGGCATTATTAAGGAATGAGTAGGACAGCAGTGGGAGAGCATCATAGCTATCCACTTCTTCAGAGGCTAAGACTGTATTTTTACAAGGAATTTGGGAAATACAGATAGTCACACCCTAAGGTGTGTGTGGCAACAACTTAATAATGTTGTGTGACCAATTGAACCAAATCGAGTGTGGCATATTCACACATATGTGAAGTGGAGAGCTGTGTATTGGGTGTATTTTTTGTTTTTTTGCTGGAGTTTTCCTTTTGCTTTTACTGATTGGTTTGTCAGTGACCTTCTCACTCATTGTTTTAGTTTATTGTTTGGGATATTTTTTGCAGTGACCCTAATGATAATGGACATAAGCTGGGTATAACAGCCCTGTGTTTCTAATGCTTAGTCAAACACTCTGCTTGTGCTGTGCTGAAGAGTTCATAACAAGGCCAAAATATGCATATCCACAGCTAGTGGGGTTTGGCTTTATTGGCCTGATAGTGTCCATTAAAATGACGAAACAAGTCATGGGCATTCAGAATTGTCAATTAGCTGAAATACCTGATGTTCATAAGGATCATTTGCATATATCCTATTTGCCTCTGATACAAGAGGATTCGGAGGTTACTCAAGTGGAAGTTCTAGCTTTGCTGGAGTTTTCCTTTTGTTTTTACTGATTGTTTTTTCAGTGACCTTCTCACTCATTGTTTTAAGACAGAGGAATAAGAAGGGAAGGTATGTATGACAGATTATGTTGCAGTCACAAACATATATGACATACAAGACATACAAACTGGAATGGTACTGGACGCACAAAGATTCAGGACACCATGACTGGGAATAGGAATGACATTTTGAAGGCACATATTAGTCCACTGTAAATATAATGAGAATCTAGTTCTCACCCATAGAACTGTCACTGCTGTCTGCCTGTGCTACCTGTGGTGGCATCAATGCAGTCCCTTGCAGAGGAATGGTGGTCTGAGCAGCTGCAGCCAGTCTTGCTCCCTGTGCTGATGACCTGTTGCAGCAGGAAAGATAGTTCAAATTTAATAACATATATAAAAAGAGAGGGATAGAGAGTGGGGAGGCAAACAACAGAGAAAAAGGTTAAGGAGGTTCGGCTTTTTTTTGCCTTTTTAAGTCACTAAAATGATGACACATTGATTGTTCACTTATGTCCAGGATGCTAGCTCCATGCGTGACACTCTTGGCTAAGCAATTCCAAGGCTAGGCCCTGTACTGTGGCCTGATATAATCATCCTGCAGAAGCCTTCAGCTGTAATGTTTAACAAACAGTCCTACAAAAATCTTTGACACCACCTTTGTGCTCTAAATGGAGCACTACCCTCAGCATCATATGCTATGTCTTCTCAAACATCTCAGGAAAAATGGCAGGGAATTATCAACCAAATCAATATCTTGCACGCACCAGCCTAAGCACAGGAATGTACAAGCTGGAAAACTGCCTTTGCATGACAAAAGTCTCAGAAATGGGCTTGAATTAAATATATGTATTATTTTTCAAAGGATGCTTTAGTCAAGAAATATGGCAATAAGACTTGGCCATGTATGCTAATCAGTATATATACATGCTCCAAAGAAGTTCCAGCAAATGCTGGCTAATACTGATTTCTCAGTTAAATTTCAAACAATGCATTCCCACCTCTGGGCATGTGCTCTGAGATGGTTTACAGCATTCATAATGCTATCAGTGTGACACAAAAATATGACTTCATCCCCATGCTATTGGTGTTATTCTGTGTTGTCCTTATGTACATTTTGTTTCAGCAGTACACGATGCTTTGGTATCACATAAAAATGTATAAAATGTCAGTGATATCAACTTACAATTAAGCCCATGGCAAAAAGGAACATGAAATTCTGAAATGTGTGCACTAACTGTTAATACCACAGGGAAACAGATATTACTAGTGTGTAAGTTGAGGAATACAAATCTGTATATGGATGGACCAATACCTACTTCTGAAAACACTGTAACTGCACTATATGGTGTTCCTTTATTGGAGTAATAATTTAAGGCAAATATATTTTCTGTGGAAAAAATGTCTCATTGCATTAATTTTTATAATATTGTCAATGTAAACTGATGTGTGCCAAAGCCAAGCTTGTTTGTATGCTAGACAACCATATTTTGGTGCATGTGTAACTTTTTTTTGAGTTTTTTCTATCATACAAGAAGTTGCAGGTGTCTACACTAATTTTTGGGTAATGACAGAGCTCTGTGCCAACCGTCGCACAAACAATCTGAAACAGTACAGCTGCTGACCATTTGTGTAATGTGCTGTTGTTTGAAATGATAGCATTATGTGTTTATGGGATAACAAATACTGAGGAAAGTGCCATACAGAGTGTACAGGAGGGGATGCTCTTCACTGCATATTCCAGGATGATGTACCCTTGAGCATTGTCAATATATACCTCTAAAGCAATGTTCACACATGTTTTGAAAGCTATATTTCTGTGGTCTTCATATTGAGCTAATTCATTATCTCACAAACTTTTCATTCCCCAACATATACACAGAAGTGAGTTTTTCAGAATTTAAGATGTGATTAATGCAGGTGATACAGGTCACATTATTAGGTTTGGCAGCCATAGTGCACAGAAATATTACAACATTAACTTTATACATTGCAAGTGTAGTTCATATTATAGTAAAGAAAAGAAAGATCACATGCATTATGCCAGATAAAAGTAAACTATCCTTAACGGGGATTAAAATCATGCAGTGTGTTATTAGTGAGAATGTGCATCATTAACGCATGGTGTCATTCAAAACATTATAACACAAATGAAACAATTGCAATTTTCTGCATTCAGTAATCTCCAAAGTGCTAAGCAAGGCACACCATCACCAGTTTTATGTGCATGACTGATGGCTAAGTGTGTATGCAAAATTAAATTCTGAGTTTTTGCTATAAGATACGAACCGTCATTCAATTAAGGGCATTGATGACTGGCAGCGATGTGCTATGTCAGCCATCATGCAAGGCATAAAGCCAAAAGGAAAAAAAACTGTTATTCATAAATACATGTAATTAATTCTCAGCTATGTAGTGTGTACAGCCAGGATTCCTACTTTTATTTTGATGGCACTTTCACAAGATTTGAACACTGCACCTATGCCATTACAATGAGACATCGATATTATAATAATTTTGCTCTACTTGAACATTTTAATGAAAAATGAAAATGCTCAGCACTTGTGCTTAGCATTGCATTTCTGACATTTACAGTTATACTGCATTATACCTGCACTTTCAAACTGTTGTAATATTTCCTGTCACTACAATTTATGACTGTGATCACTAGAGAAGTGAGGATGCTAACGTCTATCTATTTTTGTTAATTTATTATTATACCTGTAATACATCTAATTGTTAAATGTGTTACCTTTGCTGCATATATTCTTGTATCCCTTGCATTGTATTTGCCCTATGTATATACTATGTGTACTTCCTAAAAATGGGCAAATCACAGCCCAGTGGTCTACCCCAGTAAACATATACAAATATATAAATAAAGAATGTGAGATTACAAACTTCTGTGTGCAAGGCAAGAGTTTCTGATAGCAGTTGTAGTGCATTACTTCACTGTATTACCTTTGTGCAAGGAATGTCTTAAAGTTTGCCCTAACTATAATCCTCTTTTTCTGTGTTGTATATATGCTGCAGGTCTCAGCTATACTGTTAGCAATCGTCATACCATGTGTGAACAGGCACTTCTTATTCTTACAAAATGCTTACAAAAATGTGTATCTCAGTTCACTCCTAACTCAGTAAATAGAACTTAAACCTTGTTTGCAAGCCGTTATTCTCTGCCACACCCACTCTGTGTACTTCTCATTAGTAGGGATGCTGAGCAAATCACTGACTGACCAGTGCTGATAATAAGGCATATTTGCAAGACCTTGCATAGCCAAAACTCTTAATAACCACTCTTTTGCTGCTCAGACATGTGCATGTCATTATGTAGAAACTAACACCATATTTACCTGCACAGCACATTGAGCAAATCAAGTGATCCAGAAATAATAATAAGTTGAGACCTGATTAACACATTCAAAATATCCATAGAGCTTAATCTATACCATATAGGGAGGACATGGGGCTATGGAACTTTCATCATGCTAGGGAAGACTGCCTGGTTTCCCAAGTGCTAACAAACAAATTGCACACAACTGTGTCAATTTCAGTATATGGGATGACTGTTTGAAATCTTTCAAGGTATAAAATCTTCCATACAAATATTGTTTCATAGTATATCTTGATAAATTATTTGAAATGAGTGCTATGTAATCTGGCAGTATTTTTGAAAAAAAAAAAACATTTGTACTGTAGTTATCTCTTGCCTGTATTTCATGGTGGTCAGACAACAGACAACACACCAAGTATTTTTTTGTTGTTGTGGTTGTTGAGTTCTCTATAGTATTATTGTATCTTCCTTAGATGTTCAGAAATATGTCTGAATTGCAAGAATTATGTTTCTTTTATTTTTGGTTACATTAACCAAATGTCTCTATTTATGCTGTTTAATATGCTTAGTGGTTGTATATGTTTTGTATGCACATGAAATAAGTTTGTTCTCTTCTGTAGTAAATAACTTTCATCCTTTGGGAAAGTTAATGCATATAGGATATTACCATGCTTGCTTTGTTTCCTACAATGATAGTCAATGACTGCATGCTGGCATATGTTGCTCTCCATAAGTACAACAGCCTGTACCCCCCCCCCCCAATGGGCTGTGTTTTTTTCTTTCATCACAACATGACATGGCTCCAAAATCCAAAACTAAGGGGTCATCTTCATGGAAACCTCCCTTCTAAGATACTGAAAATGAGATCATAATACAGGCCCTCTGTCTCCATGGGGCGCATGGCTCCTAAACACACATTCTGTTGACAAGTCGTCTTTGACTGTGCCTGCTGGTAGGTGGTTAAAGATGCCAGTGCTGGCTGGCCAGCACTGTGACTACCAAATGGTCTGGCTTAGGGGTATTGATATTATTAAAAAAGGTTACAGACAGAGTAAAGGCTGTGGCATGAGAGAGAAGGGTTATTAGAGGTGATGCATCTACTGAACCACCACCCGCTGAGAAGAAAAGCTCCTGTCAACTGTAAGGGATCCAGACAGCTCAGAAGAAGTTCCCAGTGCAGTCCTGGATATTGGGGAAGAGTGGAGGACAACCAAAGGATTTCTACTATCGGTGCTTCAAATATACTATTCAAATTTACAGAGGTATGCTAATGTTTGCTATGTCTACTAATTTACATGCTTATAATAACTCTAGCAACTAAAATCTATGCATCTAGAGACATCTGGCATTGATGTGTAATGACCATCTGCACATGGTATGGGCATCATTTTTGGTAGTAGTTATATGTAGTGCTCTCTAAGATTATTTGCATTTGCATATGTGGTTGATTTATTTTGGCATATGTATTATATGCTATTCATGTTTCTATTTATTTTATTTTTTTCTGATTTACTTGGTATAGTAACAGGTGAAGCATTGTCTGGTACCAGCATTGAAAGCCTCCCTCTGCCTGATCTGATGCTGGAGGAATTCTAGCCTTTGATGATGATGGTGGTGATGAACAGTCACAGTCTGAGGTTGCAGAGAGTAGCTCTGACATTGACATTGTGGATCACACATCCCCTCCCCTCAGAACTGACAAAGTCATTAAGTCTATGCATATGCATGACACAGACCCATCCAAGAGTAGAGAGCTGATGGGGGTATGGTTGACTAGGGTAGTGTGCTTATCCCATTTTCAGAGCTGATAGAATCTTCCCCTAGCCTTTCCAAGGGTAAAGTACCACACAAGGTTTTCAGTAGAGGTGCTCTGAGATGGTATGCTTACCACCCTCCCCTTGAGGTTGATGTGTCATTATGTGCCACTCAAAGTATGCGCAGAACTATTGTGGAGGCAGAAACAAGTTTCACCAGGGCCTTGAAACATAGTCAGATTACTGCATTCCATGCATTCTGATGTACTAGACTGCATGCACTATGTATGAACCCTTGGACAGGATGAAAGATGCACTGGTATGCACATTGCTTGTTCTGGATTATCTGCTGGGGGAGGGACATAGCAATGAGGCCAGTCTGCCTGTACATTGTCAAGTATCAACCATCATTGCCATGGATATGCCAAATACCACACTCTTGGTGGTATTACTTCTACTGCTATATTTGTGTTGGATGTATCCATATCCAGACATGATCATACATATGGTTGTGGTCATGGATGTTGTCTTCATGGAAGCTTGTCCAGCAGACATGATTCATGTTCAGGTAGCATTCCAATTTAGCCAAGGTGTGCAACTCCTGTCAGAGGTATTTCACAAGGTCAAGGGCATCCATGATGATATTCATCCTGTACCATACATGCCTCACATCTGTCTAAGATGCCACAGCATAGTGCTGGCACAAATGTTGTGGCTGTGTCCATGCAGACTCTCACACAGTGCACCTTACATTGACCATGGCACCACACACACCCACACACACACACACACACACACACACACACACACACACACACACACACACACATGCGCACGTGCAGACATTTCTTAATAAACTTTATTAGTTCTGGAGCTACTGACCCCGAGAGTTAATGCTTGTTATGACCTCATCTTTCACACTCTGACACATCTTCTCTGTGTCAGACTTGCCCTCCACCTCAGACACACACACACACACTCTGTGCAAATGATGATGATGATGACTGTGTCCTGCCCATTGCACATTATGTGATTTAGGCTTGCCTTTGTCTGATGCACATTGTAGCCAGCTAATATTTATTTAGTCAAAGGTCATGCTTTCATTATGATAAGTAATCATTTTCAGTTTTGTTTAGTCCACTTAACTTTAGTACTAGTAGTCAGAGTCAGTGGTAATAGCTGAGTGGTACAGGTTAGTCATCTCTTTGTAGAGATGATGTTGACAGTACCCTGACCTCTGTGGGGGTGCCTGACTTGGTTTACTTATGAATCATGCATAGATTTAGCAGGCAATGCATGTTTTAGGCAAAAATATTTATTTGTACTGTAGGACTGCAATTTGTCATGTATGTCGTAATTTATTTGCTTTTGATCTGTAATCATATGGTTGTATAGATATCTTGATCAGCTACCTGTGCAGACAATGCTGACATAACTCTATCCCCTTTGAGGTTGCTGGACAAGGGTCTGCTTATGCCTGATGCACAGGATGGCAATGAAATGCATGGGAGAGTAATGTGTGTTGCATTAGAATGCATCATAGTCGGCATCTCTATTTGATGGATATATCATTCTTTCTTATGACATTTCTGTATAGATATCATTATAGGTTTATAGATTCATAGATAAGTACGAGGCTACCTGGTCTTGAGGGCCATTTTAAGCTAAGCCAATTCCCATTTTTGTGCTTGAATAGCCTATTATATTTCATTAGACACTGGCCTTAACCATTTCATGGTCAAAAAATATATATTATCCCTAATGAGAATAACAGGAATCATTGATTTTTACTTAATGCTTACTTCTACTGATGTACTATTCTATCTCTTCATTACAGGTTCATAATGTCCGAGCCTGGGATTGCTGAGGACTAATGCTCACAGTGGCTTGCTATTGTATAGGTAAATAAAGCCTGGTTTGGTTGCATGCATCACTGTTACTGTTTGTATCTGCTTAGCTCCTCATTTAATTAAGTGGTGAATGTATGTGCAATTTACTGCCTCTTGGCCAGTGTCAGGGCATTTTATGCAAGCCACTGTCTGCCATGAACATCTATTGCTCTTAGTTCCTCATCTGATCTCTCATCTGTTTCAGCTGTCTCTGCCTGCGATGCAGGTAAGTGGAGTCCCTGTCCTGGTTCACAGTGTTGAGTTTGTATTCTATGTATAATATTGTGTAAGATGCTACACACAGTCAGTATTTTTGCAGAGATGGTAGGGTCATATTGCAAAGCACTTCCGCATGTATCCAGATAAAGGAACTATGAAATGAGCAGTCCAAGTGGACATTCTATGATATTTCTGGCCTGCGCATTTGCAGTGTTGCAACCTTACTCAACAGGCTTGTGTGGGTTTCTCACAGGAGTCATGAGCCAAGGTTCTAGTGCATATCCTGCAACCCCACTAGATGTCCTTGTGGGAAGACACCACATGAAAACCTTGGATACAGGTCACAGGTGTCCCATATGTGAGAGTTGTGGGAACTGCCAGAGTGGCCTGTACACATTTTAGATGATACCCTGTGCATGACATAATACTTAACAGTTGATACAGTGATACTTTTTACTGTTCGCATACAAATCTTCTCAGTTCTCCAGGTAGGGCTTTTATTTAAATGTTGGTTCAGTCTATGGCCTAAATGCCTCAGGGAAATGGACTATGGCATAGTAATGTTGCATGGCATTAGTTCTCTCTTCTACAGTATGTGCAAACCAGATATGCTCCTCAACAAGCTGGAGCATTGCATTGAAGAACTGGTAGAATATTCTTGAGGCAAAGATTTGTGAACCTCCTTCTATGTTCATAGGCTCATAACAGGTTACTAGGCTAGTGGCCCTACAGCCTTTACAAGCCTAGCCATGTTAATCCCAATTATCCTCATTTGTTCTTTTTGGGTAGTTTGCAAAAAAATTTATGAACAGAGCGGATCTGTGATCAACACTGGCTACCCCTGTCTGTGAGGCACATGGGTGCCACCCCGGGGGTGAATTTGTGGTCTCCCATCCAATTATCTAGGTCACATTTGAATAAGGGCTAGAGCCGTGGACGAGGGTAAGACAGTCCACACAGCCTATCTGCACCTCGCCAAGGCCTTTGACACCATCCCCCACTCTGGAATCATAGATAAACTTACTAAGCTGGGCATTAATCCCTATGTCACTCGATGGGTTGCCAAATGGTTTACTGAAAGAACCCACACTGTAAAAGTAGGTGACTCCAAATCCAGCTCCAGACAAGTGACAAGTGGAGTACCTCAGGGTTCAGTCCTGGGACCTCTCTTGTTTGGCATCTACTTTTCTGAAGTACAGGCCAACACTAAGGGACTCTGGCTAACAAAGTTCGCAGATGACTGCAAACTGGGAGCCATTATTGAATCCCCAGATGATGTGGATACTCTACAAAAGGGCCTTACAGAAACAGATGCTTGGTGCCAAAGCCATGGGCTCAAGCTCAATGCCAAGAAATGCATAGTTATCCCCTTTGGGAAAAAACATGTACCCATGAATTACCACATAGGTGGCAGTACACTAAACACCGAAAGTGTGATAAGAGACTTAGGGACACAGGTGGACAGTGGTCTCACCTTCAATAACCACATCACCACAACAGTCAGGAAATCCTTCTATGTGGCCCACCTCATCATTAAGGGCTTTTCATTCAGAAAAAAGGAGTTCATTGTCCCACTGTACTCATCCCTCATTAGACCCATTATAGAATACAATCCCCCATTTGGTATGTATCTCTCAAGACATCTGCAACAACTGGAAAGGCAGCAGAAATACCTCACTAAAAGAATCACAGACCTAAAGCAGATGCCCTATGCTGACCGCCTTAAAAAACTCTAGCTATACTCTGTTGAATATCGTCTACTTCTGCTTAACATACAAGGACATGTCAAACCCAGAGCTGTTGGACATACTACACTTAAATAAATCCCAATCCCTCAGAGCCACATGTTCCAGTGATCTAAACCTTGTCATTACAATAAACAAAACATGCTGGAGGGATAGGTTTCTGAGCCAGAGACTGCCCATACATGTCAAGCAGACCACCTCTTTGGCCCTCTTCAAAAGGAACCTTGATGATTGGATGGGGGAAAGGAAATTCACCCCGGGGATTATGTCAGTAGCCCTGCTAAACAGGGGACCAGGGAAGTAAATAGTGTGGGAAGAAATAGCCAGGGAATTGTTATGGCTAGGCTTGTATAGGCTCTAGGGCCAATAGCCTAGTACCACCCTATGAACTTATGAACCTAAGGGCAGTAAGGAGTTCTGTTTTACATGAATAGGAAGTCTATTCCAGAGAAGTGATAGTCTTGGGAAGACATATCTATCTCTCCAGCATGTTCTGTTAATGTCACAGACTAGGTTAAGATCCCTAGCGGCAGTGACTTTTGTCCCAATTAACTTGCAGATGTGCAACATTTTCATTAGGACAGGGTCAGAGATTTCCCTATAAGCAAGATACAAGTCACTTTCAGTAGCCTATAAGATACAGTAAAAGTGACAGGACTTTCAGCCTCTCCACGTAGGTTATGGCTTGGAGTCCCTGTATTTTCTTAGCTAGAAACCTCTGAGGTCTCTTCAGATGCTGCAGGTATCTGGTGAAGTACATGCAAATGGGTGCATTATATTCTAATAGTGGTCTGATGAGGGTCGAGTACAGTGGAGTTATAACATAATTTGACCTGGATGCTATGCCCTTGCTTATGAGGTGCGTATAAGACTTTCATTACCAATGTGAAAACCTGGTGGTCAAGTTCAGATTGCAAATCACTGAAAAGTATTTTTACCCACAATATGTAAAGTTCACATATTCACTGAGATGGGCTCTTGATGATTTCCCCCAGGTTCCTCAGATGGGGGCTTGCAGATGTCCATAATTTCCTGTATAGCCACCCTATAGCACTATAGCATTTCAATTTCATGTAGTCCATGTTAGGTCAAATGTGGCCAAAATGCCCTACACTTTCTAGGGCAATGTATGACACCAACAGCATCTTGTATGACAGCCTGCTGCAGATACTGGTTTATAATGGCTGAGGCAACGCCTGACATTTTTTAAAGTTTTCTTGTGGCTGTATTCTAGCATATATTAAAGTAAGTGTGAAGTGTTTGTACTTGTTTTATATGTTATTACACAACATGGCTGCTTATATGGTCATTAGCATATTCTACTACTAACATTTATTTTTTAGTTGGCCAAAACGCATCATGCTTTTTCCTGAATTGCAAACTGTTTGCTCCTCACTGCTTACCATGCACACAAGTTTGGCTTTTTCTCAGATTTGCAAACTACCTTCTGTATGTGTGACTTCATCTCTGTGATTCCAGAATTTAGTAGCTATGTGTAGACACTGTTCTCAGGTTTGCAGTCAGCCTGATTTTATAACCTGTATCCACATTGATGGTTGTGTGTCTTGCAAAGTTCCAGTTTTTACTTCTGACAGTCTCTTGCTGTTGTGGAGTATGCTTTCAATAATCATGTGGATTGTTGTATCCCTCTGTTTGCTGAATAAATGTTCCCAACAGACACATTTTGTTTTCTTGAAATTGTATCAAGAATGTACAAGCTCAGTGTCATATCTATGCAACTGCAAAACCACTGATTTTGGTGTTGAGTGAGAAAAGGTGTGCAAACTCTAGCCTCCCAGTTTGATTGACAGCCCACTCCCATACTGATTACATCAGCCCCTTACATCATCTAACCCCACCTCACTCCCCATGGCACCACCCCCTCTCTCAGGAGACTGGTTAACTGCCCTTTCACCTGATCCCTCCCAGTTTCCAGCCATTTATCTAGCCAGGCACAGAGCTATCTAGACCTCTTCTGTACTAACTTTACCACCTGGAACCTGAAGAGACGAAGAATCTGAACAGTACAGCCCTGACTTAACCACCTGGAAATTGGAGAGAAGAAGAATCTAAACAGAAGAGTCCTCAGTTACTCCTAGACTCAGGAGGAAGCTTCACAGTTAAGACCCCAGAATGGAGTACCTTAAAACCATGCTTTAGAGCAGTGGCGGCTGGTGACTTCAAATCAAAGGGGGGCTGCAGGAGACAGCTGAATGGGTGGGGTCAAGGGGAAGGGGTGTGGTCAACCAGAAAGGGGAGGAGCTATGCTCAAAACCACAAAAACTAACTTTAATTAAATACGCTGCCCTGGGTGGCAAACCATCATTATGAGAGTCCAATCAAGACAAAAATAAGTGTAGAAGAATAAAAATATTTCAATGCATTGGCTGCATGACAGCTTACTTAATATCTAGATGGAAACAAAAGGTTGTGAGGCATGAAAAAATAAATTACTTTTTAAATACATTACTGGAATGCCAGTCAAAATCAAGTACAAGCAAAACCAGAAGCACTCAACTCAAACCACTTCTCCTTGCAATGCAGTTCTAATTATAATTTATATTCAGCTTTATTAAAGTGCCAAGTAACATGCTGAAAGTAGAAATCTCTGTGATGCCCCACTTGTAAAAATGTTTCTTATCCAAAAAAGACCTGCTGCCTGACAACTATCTACTTGTTTCATGGGGAAAACATGTAAGTAAAAAATGAAAAGCAAACAGAAACAAGCTCAAGATACATTGCTTAAAGGATTACTGTACAGGTTATGGACAACACATGATTGGTATTCTGTTTAGTTTACGGGTAAAGTCTGTAGAGATGACTGGAAGTCTCCAACAAGTGTAATGAGCTTTTTAAAATAATGGAATCCTGTCCTTTAATACCCAGGGCTTATACATTATCTAGTCAAGTATTCTCTGCATGGCAACAACAGAAAGGCTTTCAATGTTGGCAATTCTTTAACAGTATGCTTATTAAAGCTTACTTGCATCTTACGATCTCAGACAAGCTTACATTATGGTCATTAAAGCATTGCTACTTAAACACAGAGCAACAGGCACTTTGAGTAATAAGCATAAATCAACAGTACAAAAATATGACAGAAACCAGACCTTTCTGCAAAATCAAGGACAGATGAAAAGCCACTGTAGTACTTGTGTCTACCTTGGATGGGGGGGGGGGAGACACACTGCACATTTACACTGCATAACTACTCCTTGCCTTGCTTGGACACATCCAGAGTCAGTACATGGTGGAGTGGGGTGCAACAAGTATGTCACAATTTGAAATGTCTCTGGCTGACTGTGATATTGCAAGAGGAAATGGATAGCAAACTGATAATGGACTCATAGTTAGTATCTTCACCAAGGAGAACATTCTCAGTACAGCAGCATACACCCTTGTGGGAGTAGAACCCACAGCCTTCTGCATCAAAGGCAAGTACACAACTTGTTGTGCTATTAACAAGGCAAACCAACTTCACTTAAGCAGCACTAAACTTCTGTTCCCCTGCAGCTCTCAGCTCCTTGTAAAATCTACTCAATACTCAACTTCGCAGCACAAGAAAACTGGAAAAAGCCAAAATGTATTGGGGGTCAAAAGCCCAAAAACCAGGGACACAAACATTGCTTGTATAATCTTGGAAAGTTGCTAGAACCATACATTTTACTGCCAAGCTCCCTGTGCAAAACAGAGCAACATACCACTACGCCAAATCAGCTGCTTTGTAAAAGAGGAAGACTGAAACTTAAATGGCTATCATTTAGTGAATTCAGTTCTCACCACAGCTGTCAACCTCTTAGTACAAAACACCTGGACAAACCCAGTAATGAGGGAATACAGCAGTCAAACATTCAGTGAATTCAGTTCTTGCCATAACTGTCAACCTTAGCACAAAAAACCTGGACGAAGCCAATAATGAGGGAATACAGTCCCAAAAGTAGGGACAAATTTCAAATATTCATCTTATAAACTTAGAAAATTGCTAGAATAAAAGGTTGTGTTACGGTTGTGTTACTATGGATTTTCTGAAGAACATGAAGTCTGAAATTCAAGTCTGTCAGTTTTACTGCTGACAGAATAAAAACAATTTTCAGCAGAGACCCAGGGAGAAATACTGCAGACACGTCTTTGTTAAATGACAGGGCACCAGAGCTAATCCACACAAACACAGGGAGGAGATGCAGACTCCACACAGAAGGCACCTCAGCCAAGAATCAAACGAGAAAACCTATAGCTGTGAGGCAACAATACTACCACTGCACCATCAAATATGCAAGGACTTAAACATTCAGAAACCTGAAGTCTGAAATTCAAATGCCTGTCAATTTTATTTAACATGTGTTAATCAGGACAGTTTGACTTGGAACAAAAAAAAATTCAGCAGAGGCCCAGGAAGAAATAATGCAGACATGTCTTTGTAACATGGGAGGACACAAAAGCAAACCCACACAAACACAGGGACAAGATAAAGAGACCACAAAGAAGGCACCCCAGCCAAGAATCAAACATGAGAACCTGCAGCTGTGAGGCAACAATGCTACAACTGCCCCATCAAATATCAAGCATTGCAGTATTTACAAATCACAGATATTAGGAGGAACAGATCAGATCAAACATGAGGCAAAAATCTGCAGTTTTTTTTTCACAAACGGTGGTGGGTAGGGAATTAAGGTCTTTAACACCTGCATACAAGGTACAGGGTTCAAGCCTGAGGTATTCCCTACCACACACAAACACCTGTAGTAGCAAACCACAAAAACTAAGTATACTGCACTGGGTGCCAAACAGTTGTCATGAGAGTCTAATCAAGACAAAATGAAGTGTAGAAAAATAAAAATATTTCAATGCATTGGCTGCATGACAGCTTAATATCTAGATGGAAACAAAAAAGGTTGTGAGGCATGAAAAAATAAATTACTTTTTTTTAAATACATTAATGGAATGCCAGTCAAAATCAAGTACAAGAAAAACAAGCAGCACTCAACTCAAACCACTTTCTGCACTGCAGTTCTAAATATAATTTATATTCAGCTTTATTAAAGTAACAAGTAACATGCTGAAAGTAGAAATCTCCGATGCCCCCACTTGTAAAAATGTTCCTTATCCAAAAAAAAATGTGCTGCCTGACATCTACTTGTTTCATGGGGAAAACATGATCAAAGTAAAAAATTAAAAGCAAACAAGAAATAAGCTCAAGATACATTGCTTAAAAGGATTACTGTACAGGTTATAGACCATGCGATTGGCATTCGGTTTATGGTTAAAGCCTGCAGAGATGACTGTAAGTCTCCAAGTGTAATGAGACTCTTAAAATAATGTAATTCTGTCCTTTATTACAAATACTGGCATATGCATGTCAATACCCAAGGCTTATACAGTATCTAGTTAAGTATTCTCTACATGGCAACAGAAAGGCTTTCAATGTTGGCAATTCTTTAACAGTATGCTTATTAAAGCTTACTTGCATCTTGCAATCTCAGCCAAGCTTACCTGATGGTCATTAAAGTATTGCTACTTAAACACAGAGCAACAGGCACTTTGAGTAATAAGCATAAATCAACAGTACAAAAAATATGACAGAAACCAGACCATTCTGCAAAAATCAAGGACATATGAAAAGCCACTCTAGTACTTGTGTCTACCTTGGATGGGTGGGATTCTCTGCACATTTACACTGCATAACTACTCCTTGCCTTGCTTCGACCTATCCAGAGTCACTACATGGGGGAGTGGGGTGTAACAAGTATGTCACAGTTTGAAATGTCTCTGGTTGACTTGTGATGGCCTTGACACATTTGTCATACCTCTCAACCTCAGAGCAAGAAATCTGGACAAAGCCATACAAAGAAATGGGACAAAGGCCCAAAAATAAGGACAATTTTTAAAATATCGCTCTTATAACCTTAGAAAGCTAATAGAGGTCTTGCATTAGTATGACTTTTCTGAATGGTATGAAATCTGAAACTCAAATGTCTGTCATTATTTTCTAACTTCAGTCTTTAATTATTTGTCACTAATTTGCCAAAAAAACACAATTTTATGAAAAATGGACCAAAAAATGTGATGCAAAAATATAAAATAGCAACACAATACAGCTGGGAACATGTCAAGAAGGGACACTTTAATATTAGTACTGCTAACTTGAGCAGCTGACAAAATAAAATTATCTACATGCATTTCTGAAATAAAAGTAATCTGATTATAACAGTTATTTCTTAATTATAAACCCTCCATGTTTTCTTCCAAAATTGCTATTTTGTGGAGGGATCATTAGGGGAAGAGCAACATTTTGAGTCAAAATCAGGGACAGTTCAGAGGTTTGGCTATGCCTAATTCTATAAAGCAATTTATTTGCATGTACCTCTCAACCTGTTAATGCAATAAATCTGGACAAGGCCATATATATTGGGGGAACATATAAACAGTACTAAAAATTGCTCTTGTATAAACTGGGACATAAATCTGGACAAGGCCAAATATATTGGAGGGAACATATAAACAGTACTAAAAAATGCTCTTCTATAAACTGGGACAGTTGATAGAACCGGTCTTACTTTAGCATGCATTTTTCTGAAGGTTATGAAGTCTGAAACTAGGTGTGTCATTATTTAGTGACTTAATTCCTAAATGATTTCCCAGAAAACCACAATTTATGAGGAACAAATCAAAAATAAGAAGCAAAAAATCTATTCATTCTTTGAAAATCTGGACAGTTGGGAGGTATGGTTCAGCTGGGGCTGTCTAAGTTTGCCACCCTTCCCCCTCACAAAACCCTGGTCGAATGGAGCCTCCTGCAGCCATTCCAATGATCCATTACTTTGCTATTTCACTCCATTTACCATAAACACTAATGTGCATACTGATTTACTTCTATGATGATTTGAACTTCATTTGAAAGTTTTATTTTGCATTTTACAGCACAAACACTAAGACATCTGCTAAACAAACTTGGCATTAAACCTTCTCTGCCCTTGAAACTCACATTCACTGAAACATTAAAATCCACATTCAAAGAAAATACATTTTACTCGTGGCAGATAAAAATTAATTCTGGGCTGTTTTCAAATCATAGGCCCCTTGCATATGAAACATACATGTGCTCTTTGATACACCTTCCTATTGCTTTGAACATTTTTCCAGTAAACAATGAAACAAAACTGTCCAATTCAGAACATTTCCATCATAAATGTCTACTCAAGCTTCTACAATCCACTATTATCAGTAAATATGCACAATTCTACAGTCCACCAATATCAGTAAATATGCAAAATCTCTGAAGTAGTAAAAAAGTCATCTAAATAATTCCACGTTAAATAAATCTGTAATGAAGAGGTTGGTGCTAGCAATCACCTTTATATTTCATGGTTTCATCGAACAATAAAGTGTCTAATGCCCCTGTGGAATAAATTTGCCTAAATTACATTAAAAATAAGCTAGTAATATTGCAATAGGAAATGGATGGCAAACTGATAACAGGCTCATAATTAGCATCGTAACTTTCAGTACGGCAGCATTCACCCCTTATGGGAGTAGAACCAACAACCTTCTGCATTAAAAGCAAGCACACAGCCTGTTGTGCTATTAGCACTAAACTTCTCTTCCCTTGCAGCTCCCAGCTCCTTGTAAAATCTACTCAATACTCAACTGCATCTCAACTTCGCAGCACAAGAAGTCTGGAAAAAGCCAAATTTATTGGGGTGGGTCAAAAGGGCAAAAACCAGGGACACATTAAACATTGCTTGTATAATCTTGGAAAGCTGCTAGAATAAAATGCTGTGTTACCACGGTACCACCATACATTTTACTGCCAAAGTCCCTGTGCAAAAGAGTCAGAACAACATACCACTATGCCAAATCACCTGCTTTGTGAAAGAAAAATGCTGTGTTACCACCGTACATTTTACAGACAAGGTCCCTGTGCAAAACAGTCAAGAGCAACATACCACTACACCAAATCAGCTGTTTTGTGAACGAGAGGAAGACTGAAACTTAAATGGCTATCATTTAATGAATTCAGTTCTCACCATAGCTGTCAACCTCTTAACACAAAACACCTGGACAAACCCAGTAATGAGGGAATACAGCCCTCAAACATATTCAGTGAATTCAGTTCTTGCCATAGCTGTCAACCTTAGCACAAAAAACCTGGACAAAGCCACTAACAGGGTATTACAGTCCCAAAAATAAAGAAAAAATTCAAATAGTCATCTTATAAACTAAAAAAATTGTTATAATAAAAGGTTGTGTTACTATATATTTATTGCTAGAATAAAAAGTTGTTTTACTACGTATTTTCTGAAGACTATGAAGTCTGAAATTCAAATGCCTGTCAATTTTACTTCTGATGGAACAAAAACAATTTTCAGGAGAGGCCCAGGGAGAAATACTGTAGACACGTCTTTGTAAAATGGCAGGATACCAGAGCAAATCCACACAAACACAGAGATAAGATGGAGACTCCACAGCCAAGAATCAAACCACAAATCCTGTAGTCATTAGGCAACAATACTGCCACTGCACCATCAAATATGTAAGAAATTAGACATTCAGAAACCTGAAGTCTGAAATTCAAATGCCTGTCAATTTTATTTAACATTTGTTAATCAGGACAGTCTGACTTGGAACAAAAAAACAATTTTCAGCAGAGGACCAGAAAGAAATAATGCAGACATGTCTTTGTAACATGGGAGGACACAAAAGCAAACCCACACAAACACAGGGAGAAGATACAGACCCCACAAAGAAGACACCCCAGCCAAGAATCAAACCTGAGAACCTGCAGCTATGAGGCAACAATGCTACCAGTGCACCATCAAATATCAAGCATTGCAACATTTACAAACCACAGATATTATGAGGAACAGATCAGATCAAATATGAGGCAAAAATCTGCAATTTTTTTACAAATGGTGGTGGGTAGGGAACTCAAGTCTTTAACACCTGCATACAGGGTACAGGGTTCAAGCCTGAGGTATTCCCTACCACACCACCATGAGCACCTGGGGCATTTATACACGCACACACACTCTCTCTCAACTTCAAACACTAAGTCCCCACCATAATTAACACACTTACCTGTCCATTCTCCATAATGTACATCCACATGCCCGCGCAATAATACAAAGACCTGCGAGATCCGATGAAACCCCTTCCTGACAAAAGACTCCTGACTGCTGGTGTTACAGTCTGGCCCCGATGCATTTTCCCAGCATGTCTGGGCACTTTAAAAGTGCACAGACTCTGCTCGTGTTTCCCTACCAGCATGGCTGGACTGCCTGGAGCATGCAAAGTAGACTCACAGTAGTCTGGACTACTGCGCATGCGCAAAGTCCGCGAAAATTTAAAACTTTTTTTTTCTTTTTTTTTTTTTAATTTCTTTTTACTTTTTGTTGAGGGGGCTGCAGTCCGGCAGTCCAATAGCATGGGCCGCCCCTGAGTGTGGAGTGCTACCCTGAAATAACAATTTTCATCGTACTGCAGATTATAGAAATGTTCTTAAATGCAGACCCATGCACTACAGAATCTATACCTGGTTGTTGTGGAGTAGCTGCAGTGAGAGGTGGAATGGAATGGAATGCTCTTGGCTCTGACCAAACTGCTGTATTCATTACACCATAGGTGCAATTTGCTTATGTCTGAAGAAGATCTGAGATTCTTATGTTTACTAAAAGTGTTTGTATACTCTGCAGTTCACCACTTGGCAGTTTATACAATGGACACAGTAAGCCCACACAAAAGGTTCTGAGGTCCAAAACTTTTCATTTTTTTTTACTTTTTCCTCCTACTTGTGCACATCCATGAACTCTGTAAAAATGAGCACTGTGACTTGTTTTGCACTGTATGCTATTTCTCTAGATACATGTACTTTTCAAAAATGTGAATGGCCAAGTGCAGTTTTAAGTGACCACCACCTCTGCATATAAAAAGGGTTGTCTTTATCAAGAGGAAGAATAAGAATGGGGAATGGTCACATTAATCATGTATATGAGCCTTTTATAGGCACGCACTATAAACCTTTTTTGTTATACAAGGGAATATTAGCCTTTCATATTATACGTCAGGAGATAATGAGCCCCTTAAATGTGGGCACAGTCTCTCATATTACATGTGATAGACCAGAAAAAGTTCTGTAATAAAACTTTCACGCTCCAAGGAATATGAGCCCCACTGATGCAGACACAGCCCCTCATTTTACATGTGTTACAAAACAGACTAATAATATCTGGTGATGGCCTTGTAAAAGCAGGCATTTTCAATTATCAGTGGAAACCACTCTATTACCTGGTGAAAGTACTTTCTTAAATATAGATCTATAGTTGTAGCTCATAGTGTTGTCTTGCTTTGTTTGTTAATAGATAAAAATAAAAATAAAACCTTTTAACTAAGAATGAGGTCCCACAGGCTGCTGAGCTTGTAAACACTCACATGTCTTTAATGAATATTTAAATAAGAGACTAACCTCTAAGCTTTGGGATTCTCTCCTTGTTTTCCATCTTCCAGATTTTCCTCCAATCAGCTCCCATGAAACCTCCCACCATTGTCTGTAACTGCTTTTAAATAATTAACCTGTTGAATGTAATTTATTAAGGCAAGAACACTCATCCATCAACTTGCTTAACTGAATAAACTACTGGAAACTTCAACAAATTGTCTTTATTCCTCCCACAGTGAGGGTATCAGAGAGAGAGAGAGAGAGTCTCCTAGATCTGCTAGCTAAAGTGATTTTATCTGGCCTAATCCTTTAGACTCTGTTTCTTGTTAGTAATGTTAGCCTCTGGGCCACAAGCAGGATACCAGACTTCACTAGAGGCTTCTGAATTACCTTTGTTTTAGGATGATAACAATGGTGATTTGCTCTGCCTGCTCTGTAGTATCTGCTGCACTTGTCACTTTTCAGCCAATAATCTCTTACTGTAAAAAAGTGACTTATTCTGATGGGTGACGTTTTACGTTTGTATGAATGTGTCTCTTTTCTGAATATTTTCTCCTTTACTTCTGGCAGTCAATGCCCTAAATTCTAATACTGTACAAAATTCATCACTTTTGGCTCTCATTTAACCATCATATCATGTAGCCCTTAAAAGCCTGGCTTTAATCATATTGCATATGTATTCATAAATCTATTAAATGACTGCTGACATCCTACCACATGCAACAATGACTTTAATACATGTTGTAAGACTAAGTATACTTAATCATGTATCTTGTAGCTGCATAAACCTTGCCATGTCCTCACATAATGGAAATATGCTACCTTTCTAATGTGCCTTTACCAATCACTCTATCTCTCTCTGTATTTATACATTGTGTGTGTGTGTGTGTGTGTGTGTGTGTGTGTGTGTGTGTGTGTGTGTGTGTGTGTGTGTGTGTGTGTGTTGTAAGAGCTACTTGAAATGAAACAATATTATATGTATTTTTCCAAAATCATCTATACTAATCAGAAAAAAACTGAATAAAAACTCCAGCCAAGCTAGAACTTCCAATGAGTGACCTCGCACACCTCCTGTAACAGAGGTACATGGGATATATGCAAATGACCCTTATGAACGTAGGTGTTTCAGCTATATGGCAATTCTGATTGCGCATGAATTTTACATTTGAAGTCATTTTAATGGACAATTTCAGGCCAATAAAGCCAAACACCACCAGCTATGGATATGCATATTTCAGCCTTGTTATGACCTCATCAGCATATCATCAGCAGAGTCTTTGACTAAGCATAAGAAGCACAGAGCTGTTATACCCAGCAGATGTCTATTATCATTAGGGTGACTGCAAAATATCCCAAATAAATTAAAACAAAAAGTTAGAAGGTCACACTGAAAAAAAACAATCAGAAAAAAACTAAAGGAAAACTCCAGCCAAGCTAGAACTTCCAATGAGTGACCTCCCAATCCTTCTGTAACAAAGGCATATAGGAAATATGCAAATGACACTTATGAACATCAAAGTGTTTCAGCTATATAGTGATTCTAATTGCTCACGACTCTTACATTTGAAATTGTTTTAATAGACAATTTCAGGCCAATAAAGCCAAACCCCACTAGCTATTGATATGCATATTTTTGGCCTTATTAAGACCTCATCAGCATAGCATAAGCAGAGTGTTTCACTATGCATAAGAAACACAGGGTTGTTATACCCAGGTGATGTCCATTATCATTAGGGTGACTGCAAAATATCCCAAATAACTAATTAAAACAAAGAGTTAGAAGGTCACACTGAAAAACCATTTAGAAAAAAACTAAATGAAAACTCCAGCCAAGCTAGAACTTCTAATGAATGACCTCCCAAACCTCCTGTAACTGAGGCAGATGGAATATATGCAAATGACCCTTATGAACATCAGGTGTTTCAGCTATATGGCAATTCTGATTGCCCATGACTTTTACATTTGAAGCCATTTTAATGGACAATTTCAGGCCAATAAAGCCAAACCCCACTAGCTATGGATATGCATATTTCGGCCTTGTTATGACCTCATCAGCATAGTTTTAATTTGTTATTTGGGCTATTTTGCAGTCACCCTAATGATAATGGACATCAGCTGGGTATAACAACCCTGTGTTTCTTATGCTTAGTCAAACACTCTGCTTATGCTATGCTGATGAGGTCATAACAAGGCCAAAACATGTATATCCATAGTTAGGGGGGTTTGGCTTTCTTGGCCTGAAGTTGTCCAGTAAAACCACTTCAAATGTAAAAGTCACGGATAATCAGAATTGCTGTATAGCTGAAACACCTGATGTTCATAAGGGTCATTTGCATATATCCCACGTGCCTCTGTTACAGGAGGTTTGGGAGGTCACTCATTGGAAGTTCTAGCTTGGCTTGAGTTTTCATTTAGTTTTTTCTGATAGTTTTTTCAGTGTGACCTTCTAACTCTTTGTGTTAAAATTGTCTATATGGGAATGGCTGCACCAAAATGTTGTCTTGTATGATCATCTGGTAAACTAAAATCAGGGACAGTCTATAAACTGAAATCAAAAATCTTATCTGATATAATCCCCAGCAGTTTGACTTTGTCGAGAGTAGATCGTGCCCAAAGAACTTTGTCAACTTTTCTGACAGGGTGGCTCAGGCCTATAGACTGTAGACAAGCTGTCTACACTGTGAACCATGACCTCATCAAAACACTTAATACAATACAACATGCAAATATAATCCAACAAGTTGAAGGAACTCAAAACTATCCTGTATGTGGTTAGGTGGACAGCAAATTGCTTAGAGACACGACTCACACAGTAAGAGTTGGGGTACATCCCCTAAGGGCATGAAAGTGAACAGTGGAGATCCCTAGAGATGTGTGCTGGGACCTTTGCTGTTTGGTATCTACTTCTCAGATCCCCACTTATCAAAGAGGGATCTTTAGTTAACTGTTCACAGATGATTGCAAGCATAGGGGTACAAATGAAGAGATGATAAGTCAGCATGCAAAAGAGAGTAGTCTTGCTGAAACTGAATTCATTCTCACGTCATGGTAAAGATGACACTAATATATACATTGTATTTTATATAGCATATATCATGGACAGAAGTAGGCTAAAAATAAAAAAAGATAGCTGGGTGCACGAGTTCCAGGATTTAAAAGTGCCCAATCCTGATAGGCACACTGGTGCCAGGACTGGAAAAAATGACAGTGTAGAATCCTCAAAATACAGAAACATTCCTACAATTGGACCAAGCCAGGCCCACAGGGAGGATACCCCCCCCCATTGTAGAAGGATGTAGCAGTCCACAAAAATCAAAACAATTGATAGGCCAAAGAGGAGCCATAAAGACGATAGAATGGACTTTTAAGGATAAGAAAGAAATTATGTATTGTTATGACCCGCGGTGGAGGTGCTACGGTAGCATTGTCGCCTCACAGTAAGATGCTGTCCGGTTCGATTCTCAGCTAGAACGCCTTCTGCGTGGAGACATGCGTGAATGGGCATACCTTCGTTGAAGGTTGTGCATCAGGTCTGGCAAGCTGGTATGCAAAAATCAACTGCCAATCATTAGCGGACCGGAGTTCTGCTGTGGCGACCCCTAACCGGGAAAAGCCGAAAGACACAAACAAGCTATTATGCAAAAATCCCAACATTTCCAGACACAAGAAATACAAAAAGATTAAGAGAGAAATTAGAGGAAAGAAAAATACTTCCATGAGAAAAAACTGTCAGAAGCTTCAAATAAAACTTTGTGTTCATTAGTACAACAGATTTGTGAAAAACATTATATAGACCAAGAAACTTTGATATGTCTGTAAAAAGAAGCATCTGAGGAAGCGCAAAAATATAAGCAACGAAACCTAGAGAATTTGAAAGGTATAAAAAGAAATATGGACATGGGAAAGAAAGAGAGATTTGAAATGGTGCAATATTTATGCAAAGTTGAAAGCTAAATTAATCAATACAAATAAGGCATCCCAAAGATACTCAAAGAGAAATACAGACAAAGGCATCCAGATTTGGAAAATTTCACAATAGAAAAAAATAATATCCCAAAGAGGGAATGTAGAAAAGAAGATTAGTAAAGTATAAGTTAAAAAAAAATAGAAGTTGAAATTATGGAGTGCCTGTGAAGTGAAGCATTTGGTGTAGAAAGTCTAACACAGCATCACAGCAGGATGGAGTGAGTCCCCAAAGCAGGGAGAAACAGGAAGATCAGGAGTCATCTGAAAAATAAATATGGACATGGGAAAGAAAAAAGAGATTTAATATGGTGTAATATTTATGCAAAGCAGAATGCAAAACTAACCAATACAAAAAGAGCAGCACCAAATATATTTGAAGAGAAATGCAGACAAAGGAATCCGAACATGGAAAACTTTACAATACAAAAAATAAGAAGACAAAGATGAAAAGTAGAAAAGAAGAATATTAATGGAGAAGTTAAATAAATAGAAACTGAGGTTATGGAATAACTGCAAAGTGAAGGATTCAGTGTAGAAAACCTAACTCAGAAAACGCCACAGCTGGATAGAGCAATGGACATCCAAATTAAGGAGAAACCAGTGGAGTGAAAAACATTGGATCAGTTGCCATATGAAGATATTTGGAGCCTTCCATAAGAAACCAGTATAAACACTCACTTGAAGGTGAACAGCAAAGGAAGGAACAGGAAACTGTGGCAACTCTGACACAGTCATCGTTGAGGAGTCATAGGCCAGTGAGTTCCCATATGACAGAGCAACAGATGGCACAGGATGAAACTGAAGAGAATGTGCCACATGAAGATACTATAGAACTTTCTATAAAATGCCTGCAGGAAATGGAAAACAAAAAATGTGTCCTCAGTTTAAAAGAAAACGAGCTAAGAGAAGAGTTGCTTGATTTGATAGAGATAGATAGACATATTAAGACCAATGAAAGAAATAGACTGCAAAGGTCAGTAAAACCGCAAAACTTAGATGTTTGCTAGAACAAATGAACGCAGTAATTAGGACTTTCCATAGAGATCCATGTGATATAACAAAAGTAAACAGAATATATTACTGTGCAGCTAAATTAGCAACAGATAAAATTCTATCACAAGAACAAAGGGTAGTAAGGGAAAGGAAGGGGAGAAATTGAATACCATCATGGAAGTATCGAATAGAGAAAACTATAAAGCAATTAAGAAAAGAAATGTCACTTTTAGAAGAGTATAGAAGAGGGAACAGATCAACAAAAATCCTCAGAAAGATAGACGTGATAAAAGCAATGCATAGTATTAGAACAAATCAGGATCTATCATGCACTATTGCAAATGATAAACTAAAAATCTCAGCACAGGCAGAAAACCTTAGAAAATATGTAGATAAATATAAAGGAAAAGTACAAAATAAGCAATTTATTGATGACCCCAAAAAGTTCTATAGAGAATTAGGAAACAAGGCAAAAGCAATTGAAAGATCACCCAAAAAAGAAGAAGTAGATATTTTTGGGAGAAGTATCTATGAAGATCCTGTGGAACATAACAAAGATGCTAAATGGATAGAAGAAGTAAAAGAGAGAATAAGAAGTTCAAATGCACAGGATATGAAGTAGGATGAAGTTACGGCCAGAGAGACTGAAATAAAGTTATGAAAAGCCTCCAAATGGAAAACCCCAGGCCCAGATGTAGTACTTAACATCTGGCTAAAAGTATTAACATCTTTATTTGAAGGTTTAGCCACGAGTAAAAACTATTTATATGCACAACCCAAACAAACAGCAGCTTGGTTAACAACAGGAAAAACAATGCTACTTAAGAGTGAATCTACTAGTTATCCTAAAAATTATAGACCAATAACTTGCCTTCTGGCAATGTATAAACTATACACTGCAAGTGATGCTGACAGAGTTTATAGTAATTTAGAAGAAAACTCAATCATGGCAATAGAACACAAGGGTAATAAATGATAGTCATATGGAACAAAGGATCATTTGTTATTAAATAAAGTCAAAATGGAAAACTATAAAAAGGGGAAGGATCTAAGTATGGTATGGATTGACTACAAAAATGTATTTGACAGTATTCCACCTTCATGGATAAAAGAGTACTTAAAAATGTAAAAGATACATCCTACACTGATTGATAACATTACATTGATCATGAAACAGTGGCAGACCACTTTGCAATTAAGCCATAATAAAGGACAAATTATTATTCCAGGGATAAAAATCCAAAGGGGGATATTCCAGGGTGACTCTCTGTCACTGCTACTATTCTGTCTTGCTCTTAATCCATAAAGCTGTCTACTTAGCACATTAGGCCATGGCTATAATTTGGCTCCTAGAAAAAAAGTGTAAAGACATCTCATCTTCTTTTTGTGGATGATATAAAACTGTATAGTTCACCAGATGAGGAACTGAAAACACAACTGCAAGTGGTTAAAACTTTCAGATGATATAAGAATGTTATTAGGTCTTGATAAATGAGTAAAAGCAACCTTTAAAGCAGGAAGGCTGCAGCACCAAGAAAACATCTGTTTCGGACAGGAATGTGCTACAAAAGAGCTTGAGCAAGAAGGAGTGTATAAATATTTGGGAAATGGTGAAGGATCAACAATAAAACATGAACAGATGTGAATAAAACTCAGTAAGATTATTTTAGAAGGCTTAAATTAATACTAAAAACAGCACTGACATCTAGGAAGAAAGTGCAACCTATAAACCAATTTGCTCTTCCTGTCTTAACTTACAGCTTTGGCGTGACTGATTGGCCCCCAAAACATGTTGGACAGGTTAGACAGGAAAACAAGAAGGATGCTTCACGCACATCAAATGATTTATAAAAATCAGTGCATATGAAGATTATATATCCCATGTTCTGAAGGAGATATGGGCCTCCTCGAAATTGATTACATGTATAGATTTGCAGTCGTGGGACTGTACACATATCTGTTGACCTCACAAGACCAAAATTTTGTGAAAGCTCTTAAACATGAGGAGAAAAAGTCTAAGATGTCTTCCTTGCTTAGTTTAGTAGATGCATATCAGCATCAAGTGGGAATGGAAATCAAACCAGAAGTAGATAAAAATTAGGTAGCAACTGAATGTGCCAAAAAACAAAACAAAAAAAGAATATAAGGTGAAGGATCATATGAGAAGCCAAGAAATGTGAAAATGCATAAAAATAGCTGCAAGTATGGGAAACTCTTGGTACAACCTTATGTTGATCAGAATCTAATGCAGGAATGGTTAAGGAGAGGTGAATTTAAAACAAAAGCTGAAAGTTTAATATTGGCGGCCCACGATAGTGGACTACATACATATTTGGTTTACAAAGTTCATTGGACATGTGGGAGAAAATGACAAATGTAGGTTTTGTAAAACAGAACTGGAAACAGTCGCACATCTTGTAGCTGGTTGTGATATACTAATGGCAGAAGGACTGAATACTGAAAGGCATAACAATGTGGCAAGACTGTTGCACTGGGGATTGTGCAAACATTATGGTACTGAAGTGGCTGAAAAACATTGGAAACATGAGCCACAAAGCATTATAGAAAATGATGAAGTTTATATCACATGGGATCATCCACTATCAACAGTTCATAAAATAGATGTGAGAAAACCAGATATAGTAGTCCATTAAAAGTAGACAAAATTAGCATTGATTATTGAAGTCATTACACCCAGTGACTACAGTGTCTTATGTACAGACAGGGAAACAAAGTCATAAAATACCAGGATTTGCAGGCGGAAATGAGGGCAATGTGGAAGAAGGATACCCAGATGGTTCCAGTAGTAGTCGGGGCAACAGGTCTTATGAAAAATAATTTACAATCATACTTAGACATGTTACAATATATGCAACTCCATACAAATTGCAGAAGGAATCATTACTGGGTACATTGTGGGTGCTGCGAAGAGCACTTCTGGCTAACATCAGAAATTAAAACAGTACTATTTCCATGAACTTTAATCATACTTCGACTTAGGAATGGGGTCCATTCCCATCATAGTATTAGAAATTCAAACGATTTGGAGAAATTAAAAAAGAGGTTATACTTGTCAGTAACTCAAGTACTAAAAATAGGCTCAAGCTCAAAAACAAATTGTATAACATTGTTGCATTTGGTAGCACCCCCCTAGCCCAAGGTTATAACATAGATATTATGCAAAATGAAAAGGATGTAAGAGACCTGGGTAATTGTGTTGACAGCTTCTTTGCATTTCACCATCATGTTGCAATATTGGTTAGGAAATCCTTTTACTTTGTACTGGTTATAGCAAAAGGTACTTATTCCAGATCAAAAGAAGTCTTCACTTCCTTGTACTCCACATTGATTAGACCAGTGACTGAATACAATGTTCCGTTTGAAATGTAGCTTACCTAACAAATCAGGCCAATGGAAAGACCCCATAGGTTTGTAACTTAAAAGGTCAGGAGCCTAAAAGATCTCAACTACCATTTACATTGATATCTACCAATAACGACTTGAGGTCTTACCCCTGTACTCGGTTTCATATAAAATCTGTAGGCATGATCTGTGTCTTATTTATAGGGCTATAAGTCATACAGTAGTCCAAGAAGTCATACCTCAATAAGTCAGACAATCCAACTAACACTAGAGACCGAATCTACTCCTACAAATAACCAAGACAAAGAGGAGGGGACTGATTTGTCATGCAGCACCTACACTTTCTTTCAGAAAACTTACTTTTCAAGGTAGGCAGTTTCACACACCATCTGTCTTTAAAATGCAGCTGTACATCTAGGTAGGTGATCATAAATTCACCCCTAGTATGACTGGCTGGGGCCGCCTTATAAAGACATGCAAAGCCTAAGGGTGGGTGCTGACAAGTTGGAAATGGCCTCATGGCTCATTTGCCTTGTTATTCCTATAATCTTATGACCCTATGAATTTCTTCTTGCTTTCCAGTTGTACTTACCCAAAGGTCTTGCTATTCTGCAGCATTTTCTCAAGCTGAAGGGTAGAAACATTCTCTCATTCAGAAAGCACTTTCTATTCAATATCAAGAGGGAACAGTATGGCCTATGAGAAGCTTTTTCTGCATTTTTGTCTGATAAACTTTGGGTAAAGGAAAGAAAAGCACCGGGATCATTCCACTCTGCACTTCTCTACACATGTAAATCGATTTGTGCTCTATACATTTAAAAAACTGGGACTTTTTTATTTAGCATTTTAATACATTTCTTAGCTTTTAACAATGCATATTAAACCTTCCTTTTCCACAGGGGTATTATCAGTACAGCCCTCAAGTAGAAATAAATCCATACCTGTCTGGAAGATGGGATATAAATCTGCAATAAACAAGCATGACTAACAGAGTTTAATCATTGTCAGCTAGTCCCTTATTAACATAAATTACCAGGAGTTAGCTCTAAAAGGGAAGAATGCAGTTAATAGTGCATAAAATAGTATTAAAAGATGGAGAACAGCCAGGTGAATTGCCCTGGGCTGATTCTTCCAATGAATTTGTGTGTCTAATAATTGAAGAGTTCTGAATGGAACCTGCTACAGCTACTGACATGCCTAACTATTGTATGGTTCATAAGCTGAAAAGCTATCCTGAGCCTCTGTGCTTCTAGAAATATAACTGAGCAGGTGCTACTTTGTTAAACATTAGATGAGGTAACATGAAGAAACAAAGCATGTATTGAAAAACTATAGAGATACTCTAAACATGAGCATAAAACAGGTAGAACTCAGTGGTTAGTCAGATCAACAGTTTCATTTTAAATACTCTAAAGCTATAAAACATTTCAGAGTGTTTCTGTTGTGCATTATCCATTTTGGAGATGTATGCTAGCTTATTTCACTCGAGGCACATGCACACCCACTCACGTGCACACAAATGTGTGTATGTGTATGTGTTTGTGTGTGTGTGGATACATATCTTATAAAATATGCAGAATACCTCTCCTTAATCTACTTGCAATTGAAACCATGAGTGAGCATAAAAAGGTAAAACTGTATGAGGAAGAAATAATGGGTTGACTGCATAAGTCACACACTGTGATCTGGTTTGAAATGCAGAAAGACAGTGTTGTGTAAAACAGAACAAGTATGCAGTGTTATGTGTTTCTGCTTTATTTATTAATGGCAATAATCCATAAGTCGCTTGAAAATAAGGCATCATTAACTTTGGTTGTGTTGAATAATTCTTGGAATCATAGTGCCAGACTTCAATTGTTATTGTATAATTGTTTATATTTGACCATTAAAAACTAAAATGGATATTTTTATATAGTATCCACTTGTACAACTCCAGGACATATATGTATTAAAAAACTGATTTTTTTTTGTGTTAGATAACCTTGTACTGGATCACATTGTTACTAATAAAACTCCATTGCAGTGCAATAGAACACTATGATTATGCTCCCAAGTCATTCTCAGCACAGGATCATATCTTAGCAACACTTTGGAATGCTTAACAAAAGCTTATTAAGCACACCTAAGAGCTGTGAAGATTGTGTTTTGTGTTAGAGATTAACAGCGGATAGTACCATGTAGCAAAGAACAGCAGCAGAAGATAACAAAGCTTTTAACAGCTACGTTCTGTCTGCCACACTTATAAACAAAAAGTGTGGCAGAATGAAGCCATTTATTTTTCAGAGGGGAACATCATTTCCACCTGCTCTCTGTGGAAAGACTGTGTTCAGTGGATCAGCTTACCTCATGGATCAGTTGCCCAATCAGCAGTGTCCACTGTTTCTATATCCTTACAAACACCTTGTTCTTCCTAGAACACCAAGTAATTAGTTTTAATAAAATGAATTAAAACAAATAGGTCCTCATTGCAAGCACTGATGCTTTCCCTCTGCAACATCCTCACAAGACAAGTGTAAATGACATTTTTCTGGGTCCAGGAAATTTCCATCTCCATTTAAGCCATGCTGCTCATCGAGACTGTGATTTTTTCATTTCTGCTTTTATTGTATTTTCTTCTCATTTATCTTTGCACATGTATTACAACATTGTTTTTAATTATTGTATTATTGTTATGATAGTTTCAAATAAGTGCAGAACTCATTGGCAATGCATCAAGGCATAATGCAGAGGTCCTTGCGTTGCATTCTGTAGTCATGGGTGGCCTTGCAGTTTTTATACATGCTTTCTCCCTTTTAATGCTTTAACTATTAGTATATGTTCAGGTAAAACAACATGTTTCCTGTCCTTCTGCTCTTAATCAGACCCTTCAGAAAAAAATTTAGGTGAACAGCTATGAAGGGGCATACCACACACAGGGTATCTGTGATTAACTGAAAAGGAAGCAAGGTTGGATTTCTTTTCTTTCTTTTTTTAATTTAATTTTTTTTTTTGAGTTTTAGTAATATATATAATGCTTTTTTTCATGTGCTTTCTAGAGATCACACAGTGCAGGAAATGGTACAGAGGGAACCTATATATTGCTCTCTAATTATTTTCACAAAATTTCTAAAAAAGTCACAAATATGTCTTTGCACAGCGTACTGTTAAATTAGCAACTTGCCTTGACAAAAGGTATTCTGTTAAATGCATGGCATCAAGTATATGAAGTCTATCGGTTCAACCTCTGCCAATATTTACTATCTAAATTATTTTGTGTAGGTAGCACACTCACTATCTCCACTATTCTCGTAAATGCGAGAATGTGAGGAAACTCAAGGAGACAAATTCCAAAAGAGTTGCTCTCCATGTAAGAGACTAATTTTGATGTAGTCCTGTTTATAAACAGGCATACAGCAGGGGCCAGATTCAAAAAGAACTGATCTGAGTGTAAGTTGTAACTCACACAAAATGCAAGTCTTTCGGAATCAAGCTCATAATAAAAGTATAACCATTATTTTAGCTGCCACCCTACTTTGTGTATTCTAAGAGCATTTATTTGCATGTGTGTACATGCATTTTTGCACAAACGTTTACATGTATACCTCTGCATAAAGATATATCTGTATGCATATTAGTGTATATATCTATATTTATATATATATATATATATATATATATATATATATATATATATATATATATGAGTGTGTGTGTGTGTGTGTATGTGAATGTATATATATGAACATAAACTTACACACATGCATGTATATGAATATACATATTTAAATATATAGAAATATGAATACAGATACACATCTGTCTATATATATATATATATATATATATATATATATATATATATATATATATATCAAAATACACACACACACAAACACACACACACACACACACACACACACATATATATATATATATATATATATATATATATATATATATATATTTATTTATTTTTTTTTTTTTATAAACACAAAGTATGCTCTTAGATTCATAGCTTCTCACTAAGCTTATAACCAGAAAGGGGGGGGGTGCATAGGGGGTTGAGGATTGGCATAATGGTTAGGTTGTTTACGTCACAGACTTAAGGTATGGGGTTTAGTTCTTATCTTTGGGATCGGAAATTTGGCTGTATTTAAAATGGCCTGCATGGACAGCTAGTCTAATACTAACCTGTGAATCTGTGAAGAAGAAGCCACTAATAAGATCAGTCACATTCACTAGTACTAACAACAATCTTTTCCTGCCGTTAAGGGGATTTCCTCCTCATATTCATGGTAAACAGTTGCAGTGACCAATCCAATCATCCAGACTGTTTGTAAAGGTAGTAATGGAACTTCCTTCCTTTATAGGAAGGGCAGACTATTCCTAATGTGGGGTATGCTTCATATTGGGCAAATGTCATGCCATCTGATCTCATTGATGGGACAATGTAGGCTTAGATCTCTGGAATTGTTTGATTTATGTCTTGCTCTATTTAGATGAGGGATTTCAATGACTGCTGAGTCACTCATAGCATGGAATACTAGTCAGGGATCACCCTTCATTAGCCTTCCTGACACTGAGGTGAGAAATTTTTGGTGAAGAAGCACCGATTTCTCTCAAGCTGTTTTAGGTACTATGTGTACTACATGTAATTAATTGTTCTAGACTTATTTCATTAATTTAGTTTACAGGAGTAGATGAATGCTTAATTTGGAAGTTTTGCAGACACATCATGTGTTACCTACATTGTTATAACACAAAAGTGTTAGGTATATATGAACAAACGATGGGTCAGATGGTAAAGCAGTGGGTATGAGTTTATATGTTGGAGAGTATATCAACCAATGACTTCCAGTTTAGCAGCCACTGGATTGGGTAAATAATTTAGTAGTGCAATCATGTGAGCTTGTCAGCATGTCCTGTGTTGAGACATGTGCACTTATATTGATCAGTTAGGTATTGTTTGAACTCATGTATAAACTGTTAGTAGGCTGTTACTTCATGAAGTTGATTGCCACAGTTTAGGGCCGAGAACATCTGAGCTGTGGTACAGGGAATTAAGTTAAAAAGATGGATTTTTGAGTGTAGGGCCAATGATGAATTGGTTTCTTATGGTGTAGTTTGGGAAGGGTATAGTTAGTTTTCAAGTTAGTGAGATGGTTTATCTGGGCAAAATATTTTGAAGAGAAGGGATACAAGAAGGACATTGCCTTTACATTGCATCTGAAAACAATTGCCATTTTTCAAGTTGTTTCAGTCATGTTCAATGGCAGGAGGACTGGTTATGAGATGGCAGATTTTATTAGCAAGACATGTTAAAGTAGCACATTTTAAATTTCATTAGAACAAAATGTTAAGGTGGCACTGTTTTAATTTCATTAGAAAGACCTGTTAAGGTGGCAGTGTTTTAATTTCATTAGAACAACATATTAGGTGGCACTGTTTTAATTTCATTAGAAAGACATGTTAAGGTGGAACTGTTAATTTCTTTAGAAAAACATGTTTAGGTGGCACTGTTTTCATTTCATTAGAAAGACATGCTAAGGTGGCACTGTTTTAATGTCATTAGAAAGACATTTAGATTCATAGGTTCATACTAGGCTATCTGCCCTAGGGCATTTATAAGCCTAGCCAGAGTGTGTTTGGCTTTCGCCACCCATTTTAAATGAATTTTGCTATGCCTTTTTCGAAGTTAGTATACTGTGCCTCTGTCTAACAGTGACACAGAAGTGATACCAGGGGTAAACCTACGATCTCCCATCCACTCATCAAGATTCCTCTTGAAGAGAGTCAGTGAGGGACTCTGCCTAACCTGGACTGGGATTTTATTCCAGAGTGAAGGGAGCCTCTGGGTTATGAATCTGTCCCTCCAGCATGTTCTATTTATTTCAGTGCTGAGGATCAAGTCTCTCGAGCGCGTAGCTCGATGGGATTCGATTTTTTCTGAGGTGCAGCATGTCCATTAATTCCGGATTGGACATGGCTTTATATGTCAGGCACAGATCGCCTCTGAGCAGGTGGTATTCCACTGAGTAGAGCTGGAGGTTTTTTAACCGGGCAGCATATGGCATCTGTTTGAGCCCTTTGATCCTCTTGGTGAGGTACTTTTGGGGTCTTTCCAGTTGCTGCAGGTATCTGGTAAGGTACATCCCAAAAGAGGCATTGTACTCAATTATGAGCCTGATGAGGGATGAGTAAAGAGGCACGATGATCTCCCCTGATCTAGATGTAAATCCCTTTATGATTAGGTGGGCTAAATAAAATGTTTTTCTAACCACTTTGGCCACGTGGTTTTCAAATGAGAGATTGCTATCAACTTGGGTCCTCAGGTCCCTAATTACTTCTACCATACTTAATGGATTACCACCTATGTGGTAATTTGTGGGCACTTTGTTTTTGCCAAAGGGGATGACTATATACTTTTTGGCATTTAGCTTGAGGCCATGGCTCTGGCACCAGTTGTCTGTTTCTATGAGGCCCTTTTGTAGGATGCTTGTGTCGGCTGGAGAGTCGATTATGGTGCCTAGTTTGCAGTCATCTGCAAACTTGGTCAGCCACAATCCTTCTGTGTTGGCCTGTACCTCCAAGAAATATATACCGAACAAGAGAGGTCCCAGGACTGAGCCTTGTGGGACGCCACTTGTAACTGGTTTGGAGTCTGACATGGCTCCAGCAATTCTAACCATGTGGGTTCTGTCTTTGAGCCAATTTGCAACCCATCTAGTGACATAGGGGTTTATATTTAAGCTGGTGAGCCTATCTATAATGCCCGAGTGGGGTATTGTATCGAAGGCTTTTGCGAGGTCCAGATAGGCTGTGTGGACCACCTTCCCCTTGTCAATGGCCTTGGTGACTGTTTCAAAGAAATCGGCCAGGTTTAAGAGGCAGGATCTGCCCTTAACAAAGCCGAACTGGGTAGGATCCAGTGTCTGTAGGTCCCCAATATCTTTATTTATGAGGTCCATGATGATCCTTTCCATAGCTTTGCGGACCAAGCTAGTCAGGCTTATGGGGTGATAGTTTCCAGGATCCATTGAAGCACCACCTTTGTGAAACAGTTTGTCACAAAGGAAAGGCTCTGTAAAGCCCCATCAAAGAGTTCTCAGGCCTTCCCATTGTCAACATAAACAGTGCGAAGTGCACACCCCTTATCCATGGGCTAAGTAACTCTTTCAAAGAACTCAACCATGTTGAGCAGTGATGATCTAGTTATTTAAAATCCTTATGTTTATTAGAACAACATATTAAGGTGGCACTGTTTTAATTTCTTTAGAAGGACATTTTATTAGAACAACATGCTAAGGTGGCCCTGTTTTAATTTCATTAGAAAGACATTTTATTAGAACATGTTAAGGTGGCACTATTTCTTGTAAGGCACTGGCAAGCAGATGTAGGCTGCATTCAAGTTATTCAATGAGGAAACCTTTGTCTAAGGCTGCTCTATAGTATTTTCAAATGCAATGAAATATGCATTGTCTCCAGAAGTGAAGGTAGTCGAGTTTGGATTTTACTTCTGATTGTGGTTTTGTAGTTTCAGCATTTGGTCATGGAAATTTAAATTTATGTAAATGATGTAGAAATGAAGTAATTGAAGTCAAACCACCACGTATAAATCCACACTTTTATTTTTAAAATGAAATGAGCGCTTTCGCGTGCATCTAGAAAGGCACGCTTCTTCAGATTCATTATACAAGTGCTCTTAACATCCTTTTATATCAGTCCCAATCAAATTAAAACCTTTAATCATTCAATTAATTCAAATAAAAACAATTAAATAATCTAATTATATCAACAGCCTACCATACCTTTATCTAACTCATAATGGGTTGCAACCTATTTTACAAAATATTTTACAAAATTCTCTCTATTGAAAGGGCAAACCATTAAAATAGCATGGATTAGTATTAACTAAAAAGCATAAATATAAATAATAATATACTGATAATACAATATTTGTAACGTTTAACTAACAAACTCTATATCTTACTGACAACAAATACATAGATAAATATTTGGAAATACATGAGTCATATTTTATACTGTTGTATATATATCATAACTGTGTTGGTCAAAACCTATATATCAAGTATAAAAATAAGAATATCTGTATAGCATACCAACAAAAATATATTATGTAGCTTCATAAATAACATGGTGAATAAAAATCAACCATAAAATTAGATCAAGTATGTAAAATGTGTACCATGATGTATATAAACACATATATAAATATATATACAAATAAATGAATAAATAAATAAATATATAGATGAAATAAATCCATGTGTATATTTGAGACTTTTAAGATATCTTATATTTCATTTATATTTCTGTTTCTTTAAAATAGATCTAATACTAATATATGTATTTAAACCTGGATAATATTGAGCTCTAAATTTTAGTATCCAGCTTAATTCCAAACTTTCTAAATCATTAAAATTATCCCCTTTTCTCATATTTAGCTCCCTTTTCTGTAGTATCCTGAAACTAAAAATATGTTCAGGATTTTACAATATGTGTTTGGCAAGGGCATTTTTGGGGTCTGCCTTCTTAATGGCATAGATATATTCCTGTATTCTGTCTCTCAATCGCCTCGTAGTCATGCCTATGTAGAATACTGGACATAATTCACAGTTTGCGAGGAAAATAACATTTACATCCTCACAGGAGGCTGTGAATCTGGGTTCAAACTTGTAAAATAATTCAGGATGTATAAATGATGTCTCTTTAGATATCCATTGACAGGAATTGCATCTTCCACAGGCATGTGTTCCCTTTTTTTTTTTTTTTTTTTTTATGGATTTCAATAGATAGTGTTGGCTTTTTTTCAATGCATAATATCCTTTTTAAATTCTTCATGTACTTATATGTAAAGGTTGGTCTTATACCTATCAGTAGTTTAATTTCATCATCTGTGGTTAAAATATGCCAATTCTTCTTAATAATATTTACTATATGTTTATTATCGCTGGTGTAACTAGTTTGAAAAGATATTCTGTGTGCATCATACTGGTGGTAATAATGTTTAAATGAGGTCCGATAGAGGTATTGGGTTTTGGAACTTTCACTCATAAAAGTATCCTTTATTCTGCCTATCATTTCTGGGTCGTAACCCCTATGTAGAAATAATTTCTCTAATTTATTGAATTCCTTATTTCGTTCATCTATTTCCTGACATATTCTATTAATCCTCATATATTGCCCCTTGACAATATTCTTAAATATAAATCTAGGATGCATGCTGTTATATTGCAACAAAGTATTCTTCCAGCATGTCTTTCTAAATAGTAATGTTGTAAGTCCACCTTTTCCATCTTTTCTAATGTTCAAGTCTAAAAAATTTATGTCAGTTAAGGAATATTCAATCGAGAATCTTAAAAAAATCTGTAGTGTGTTCTAGTTCCGATATAAACTTTTTTAGCTCATCAATAGTCCCATCCCATACCAGGATTATATCATCTACAAATCTGTAGTATAGAAGAACTTTATGATAGGCCCAATGGGAAAACAGACAAGAAGTTTCCCAATTGTATACTACTAGATTAGCATAGGTGTTTGCGCAGGGGGTGCCCATGGCCACCCCCCACTGTTGAATATAAAATGAATCATTGAAAGTTAGAGCATTATTGGTCAGTACTAATTCTAATAGTGCATTCAACAAGATCTGTTCATTGTTGTTGTATTTCTGACTTTGATTCAATAAAGTCCTAATGGCCTCCAATCCATAGGAATTTGGAATTGCAGTAAAAAGATTCTTCACATCAAGGGTGACTAAAAGATGTGAATCAGATATATTACTGCCTAAACTCTTCATATTATCTATAAGTTGAAGGGAATCCCTCAAAATGGTGGGAATAATGGAGACAAGAGGTTTTAGTCTTTTTTCAATGAATATATATATATTTTCAGTGACCCAATTGTGACCTACCACTATAGGTCGAAAAGGTGGAGGTAAAGTGCCCTTGTGCATTTTGGGGAGACCTTTAATGTATGGTATAGTGGGATGTTCAATTAATAAAAATAAGTAAAATTCATAATTAATTTGCCTACATATCATTAGTTCATATAATTCCTGGTGTACTTGATATATCATTTTCTCTACTGTTTTCAAATCTATCAGCTTATATGTGACATTATCTTGCAACAATAGATTCATGTGCTCTATGTATTCCTTTGTATTCATCAGCACTAGGCCACCTCCTTTATCCGCTGGCCTAATGGTAACATTCACATTCTTAACTAATCCATTAATAGATGCCCATTCTTCTTTAGTAACATTGTAAAAATTCGAGGGAGAATTATTACACTGATTTATATAGTAACTATACAGATCTGTCTCATAAGCCTTGATAAAGCATTCAATAAATGGATGCATTGCAGGTGTAAATACACTTTTTCTTTTAAAGCATTCAGATTTCAAGTCATTATTAATATTAATATTATGTTGCCCTTTTTAAAAAAACAGTTTTAATGCTATGTTACAGGAGAACGCTCTTATATCAATCAAAATGTCTGATAAGATGCTGACCTGCGCAGGTATAAACGATAGGCCCTTGTTCAGTATATTGTAGTCTGTGTCTGTGAGTACAAGTTCTGATAAGTTGAAAACTAAGGTGTTTAGTCCCTCTGTCGGCCTCTCTTGATGTACGATTCCCCTGATAATTTTCTCTTTCCTCTTCCTCGACTCAGCGACCTTCCTCTTGAATCTCTCCGCAGACGCACTGGTAGCGGTAAAAAAGACTCAATATTTGTTTGTTGAGTCTTGGGTTTCACTCCCAAATTAAGTTGTTGGTTCATAGCCATTTGGTACGGTGGTGGAGTATTTGAAAATTCTGATGTCATGCGTGTTAGGCTCCAAGAAGCTGTCGGTAATGCGTTATCCAATGCAGAGGCGTCATTTAAAGGGGAAATGTCTAGTGTGGCTATGGCGATACCTCTGTCTGTGTCATTAAAAGAGGGAATAGTTTCAGCCCTGTGTGTTCCTTGTCCCTGATGGTTCTTAGGCCAAACAAATACCTGGCCATTTTGAAAATCGCGATGGTCTCTCTGGAGTTTCCGTAGTTTAACTTGTTGCAATCTTTCACCATAGGCATCGACCTGACAAATGAGATTTTCTAATCTACTGCAAAACATGTCCCCTTTAAATTTATTAGTGATCTCTTTATACATGGTGTCAGTCTTTATCGATAGTTCATTCTCTATCGGTGAGAAGTATTCAATTAATAATTTAATGTAGTTGAAGCTAAGGTCTAAATTTAACTTTTGCCAGTTTTTCAAGAGTTCCGGATGATTGTTCCCATAAGAGGGCATACATAAAACCCTCATCCCTCTTGGAACCACCTTGAAGTGAAGACATGCTTCAAGGTGCCGGCGCTGCCATATTTACCAAAACAGTTTATATAAGTTATTCTCCAATTCTTTGTAAAGTGAATTGAATTCAGACAGCATATTCACAGTACCTGATTCAGTGGAGCTAATGGTGGCAGATAGCTCCATGTTGAGAAGCGGATTGCTTCTCTGTTCAATTAGGTTGTTCCATCTATGGTTAGAGAGACTTTTCTCCGGGATGCAGTCAAGTTCCAGCGATGTTCCTTCCATCGTGTAGGGACAAGAACCAAGCAAACAGGATAAATGAAAATGCAGAAAAAATGCAGACCTGTCCCTCAAAGGTGACTCCAAAAAAGAAAATGCAGTAGAAATGAAGTAACTGAAGTCAAACCACCACGTATAAATCCACACTTTTATTTTTAAAACGAAATGAGCGCTTTCGCGTGCATCCAGAAAGGCACGCTTCTTCAGATTCATTATACAAGTGCTCTTAACATCCTTTTATATCAGTCCCAATCAAATTAAAACCTTTAATCATTCAATTAATTCAAATAAAAACAATTAAATAATCTAATTATATCAACAGCCTACCATACCTTTATCTAACTCATAATGGGTTGCAACCTATTTTACAAAATATTTTACAATATTCTCTCTATTGGAAGGGCAAACCATTAAAATAGCATGGATTAGTATTAACTAAAAAGCATAAATATAAATAATAATAAACTGATAATACAATATTTGTAAATGATGTGATGCTGTTGCCTCAATCTGTCATAGGACATGGGTAGTAGCTTTACAGAGCCTTTCCTTTGTGCCAAACTGTATGAATTTTGTTTTGTTTTTTTTTTTTCTTTAGGTTAGATAAGTATTTCTTTATTTCTTTGGAACAATGACAAATGCTTACTTGTAGAAGTATAGCTTGAAATTGTTTACAGATGATAGTGTGATGTGGAATCTGTAAAATGTAGATGAAGTCAGTTAGATGGTACTGTATTTATACAAACTGACAATGGTATATTTCTACGAATTCACCCCATAGGAATCCCTACAAAAACAAGGCTGTATTTAGTAAGGCAAGGCTAACTGCAGCTGTGAAAGTTGATTGGTCAGGAGATTTTTGAAGTGGTTGGTATTCTCAGATACTAGACTGATATCTTGGAATTAAGATTAAAGGGTTGAGGGGTCAACTTGGTCAAAGCCAAGGTAAGATCAATGAATACTGACCAGAGAATAAAATGAAACATGCCAAAGGTAATAAAGACAGAATATTACTTCACTGGGCCCTGTGGATATGCCATGAAGGGTAATACTGCAAGGAACCATGATTTTATAAACATCATGGAGACATGATGGTCAAAGTAGAGTATGTTATGAACATATTCTCCCAAGCCCTACAATACTAGCTATATGATAAATGGTAGTGATGTGAAATTTACCCAATGGCAGTATCCTGCAATTATGTTTGTGAAGGGTTAGCCTTGGAGTAATACACCAAACAGTTCTCAGGCCTTCCCATTGTCAACATAAACAGTGCGAAGTGCACACCCCTTATCCATGGGCTAAGTAACTCTTTCAAAGAACTCAACCATGTTGAGCAGTGATGATCTAGTTATTTAAAATCCCAACTGATCTGTATCTATCAAGGGTATAAGTTTTAGTTAACCTTTATCATTACTTACATATTCAACCCTAACATATTGCAAGGCCTTGCAATGAATATCACTAGTGAGACTGATAGCCCTGGAATGCCCAGGGGCATTAGATGAGACCACCTTCATACAAGACCCTCATAAATTCCATTTCTTACTTCTGGTGATAGGACCATTGCAAAGACTCTACTTTAAGAGTAGATAGCAGTTTTCTGCTATATGGAAAAAAACACTTCTATGCTGACATCCAAAGATATTGCTAGGAACCATTGCTTTTAATTTTTGAATTTGTCTAAAAGACTTAGTCCAAATTGTCTCCAGAATGGGTATTGTCAGTGGTAATCTAAGGAAGAGACAGGTGGGTGGGTGTAATGTGGTTTGAAGAGAATGTAGCTGCATAATTATTAGATATTCCCTTGACATCGCAGGAGGTAGAAAATGTGATACATCAGTACAGAATTGTACGTTATTACAATATTCCATTATATGGCTGAATAAGGGTTATGTTTGTAATTAGGTGCAATCATATTGTTAGACTTACCCTGCATTATCATATGGCTAACTTTGAGATACTTATCATTTTTAATGACTTTCATAATGATGAAATTGACATATTTTACATAATTTTAAGTATTGCATATTTAAAAATGACTACATATTTTTTTAATTCTTAAAGTCTTTTTTTATAATAAAGACAGGAACTTTTTCTTTTATTGTTTTTTTTTTTTTTGTTTTTCCCCAATTTTAGTTGAGGTTGTAATCAGCAGCCTGAATTACAATAATAGTTTAGGAGCTTTGCCTTCAGTGACTGGTAGTAACATCTATAAATACTACATAACTGGCCTTGCAGTAATCCCTGTATACACATGCTTTAACAGGTGACATATAACAGCATTTTAAAGACGACATCACAGCAAAGTCATTATTTTAGAGAGTGGGAGTGGAGTAACAGGTGTTCTTTTGAAACTGGTCAGTGACATATGGCTAGTTGTGTCTATATGCCTATCGCTAGAACATTATGTTCCCAACATCTGCTGTGTCCATGCCCATCGCTGTCCTTTTTTGTCCTCCCAGAAGCAGTTTATACAATACATTCCTATTATTCACAGTGATTATACTGTAACACTAATATTGTTTTCACAGCTTAACACACATATGAGTGTAGGCTTGATGCTTGATTTAGAGGTAAACACATCAATTTCCCCATGTCTGACATACTAATGAATGCATAATAGCCTTGTATAGGTAGATGTAGTCTTTGCCCTTCCACACATATGTTCATGTACTACACACTCCCCCCCTGCACCATATCAAGTAATACATCTTCTACCAATATATGAACTTACTTCTGTGTGTACTGTGACACCCCTTCATCTTTGTACAGGCCTATATGATTGTCTTTGATTAATCTATAACCTGTTTTTGAAATAATGCATATATATCTATATATCTATAGGAATACATATTTGGCATGTAAAACTACATACATAGAGATGATATTTACAGATACCTGTTAATAAATTTAATTTTAATTAATTTATATTTGCAATATTTATAGAGAAGATCTATGTAACCAAGTATTTAAGTTTCAACACTGCAATACAACAGAGGAGTACAATAGGTGGAAATATGGGCATTTAAATAGGATGGAGAATCTTGTAGAACCCTAGACAGATGGCATAGTTCAGCAGGTTATGCGTAACGGTCTTGCAGCAGTAATGTTGTTGTATGCTGAATCACAGTTTAGGGTGAGTAAGCTGATCAAGTCAATCAGGTATGTAATAGTTAAGAGTACAATGCAGTTGCATACTTGGGTTCTGTTTACATGGAAATATCCTTTCTTTACATATAGACTGCCTAAGGTCTTATTTTTGATACTCACTTCATTACCACATCCATCATCATGTTGTCCAGTGTGAAATGCAGTTTATGCATTTTTTCTTGTACATTACAGTGAACTATAGTATAATTATATATTTCACATACTATACCAAATCTACTGGTGTACTTTTTGATGTCTGATGTCTGGTCTATACCCTGTTTTGTGTGTTTTTCAGCTGTTGCGAAGATATGAGTACATATAAATGCATTTCAAATAATCACATATGTATTAATTACTCTATCAGGTCAGAACAATAGAATATTGTTCAGTGGTTGGTTGTATCAATGAATGCTATGAAAAGGGCAGTTTTTATTATTCCCCAAAGAATCCTCTGTGTCGCAAGCAATGGGTTGCAGCAATAAGGCATGCTGGGTGAGAGCTAAGCCAGTTTAGTGTGCTGTGCAGTGGGCATTTCTCACTAGACCAGTTTGCAATTACTTATAGCCTGGCCAAAGACATCCTCATATCAATGCCATGCCCTCAGTGTTTGCAGACAAGTCTATCCCCATTAAAATGAAAGGTTGCACAGTTGCAAAATGACATCATCTGGCGATATTTCCACCATTATCAGCTGATGACATTTCCTGCATATGTTACTGAAAAAAATGTAATGTTCACAGTGTTGTTTTTTGCCCAAAATCTGTAGTTTGAAAGAAATAATGACCAGTTTCCCTGTTTAGCAGCAACAGTAGTGTACATAATTTAAAATCACAATGTTTCACAGTGGCTCTGGCTACAGTCTACTGCAACATGGTGATGCAGCTTCCAAGTACAGTTCATATTAAACACTGATTTTGTTAAATACTTCCAGTTGTTGCATGATGCTTCCAGTTGTTGCTGAACTGGAAGTTTTGACTCTGCTCTTCAGTCAGTGCTTGCTTGAATTTTATTATTTGTTAGTAATTTCAGCTGTGGGGGTAGCCACATTCTTTGATTTCCTGTCCTTGCCTATTTAAGTGGTACAGTTTGAAATATTTTCTGCTTAAAAACCTCAGCTTTGGCTGGCTAAGATCTAGCTGTATTAACTGGATGTATAAGAGAATTTAAGTACCTTTATCTGCACTTTTTTCAAATAATACAGTATTTGAATTGATTTAACTGTGTTGCAGGAATATTAACTGAACTGGAAGTTTTGACTCTGCTCTTCAGTCAGTGCTTGCTTGAATTTTATTATTTGTTAGTAATTGCAGGTGTGGGGGTAGCCACATTCTTTGATTTCCTGTCCTTGCCTATTTAAGTGGTACAGTTTGAAATATTTTCTGCTTAAAATCCTCAGCTTTGGCCAGCTAAGATCTAACTGTATTCAACTGGATGTATAAGAGAATTTAAGTACCTTTATCTGCACTTTTTTTCAAATAATACAGTATTTAAATTGATTTAACTGTGTTGCAGGAATATTAACTGAACTGGAAGTTTTGACTCTGCTCTTCAGTCAGTGCTTGCTTGAATTTTATTATTTGTTAGTAATTGCAGGTGTGGGGGTAGCCACATTCTTTGATTTCCTGTCCTTGCCTATTTAAGTGGTACAGTTTGAAATATTTTCTGCTTAAAAACCTCAGCTTTGGCTGGCTAAGATCTAGCTGTATTCAACTGGATGTATAAGAGAATTTAAGTACCTTTATCTGCACATTTTTCAAATAATACAGTATTTAAATTGATTTAACTGTGTTGCAGGAACATTAACTGGACTGGAAGTTTTGACTCTGCTCTTCAGTCAGTGCTTGCTTGAATTTTATTATTTGTTAGTAATTGCAGGTGTGGGGGTAGCCACATTATTTGATTTCCTGTCCTTGCCTATTTAAGTGGAACAGTTTGAAATATTTTCTGCTTAAAAACCTCAGCTTTGGCCAGCTAAGATCTAGCTGTATTCAACTGGACATATAAAAGAATTTAAGTACCTTTATCTGCACATTTTTCAAATAATACAGTATTTAAATTGATTTAACTGTGTTGCAGGAATATTAACTGAACTGGAAGTTTTGACTCTGCTCTTCAGTCAGTGCTTGCTTTTAATTTTATTATTTGTTAGTAATTGCAGGTGTGGGGGTAGCCACATTCTTTGATTTCCTGTCCTTGCCTATTTAAGTGGTACAGTTTGAAATATTTTCTGCTTAAAAACCTCAGCTTTGGCTGGCTAAGATCTAGCTGTATTCAACTGGACGTATAAGAGAATTTAAGTACCTTTATCTGCACTTTTTTCAAATAATATAGTATTTAAACTCATTTAACTGTGTTGCAGGAATATTAACTGAACTGGAAGTTTTGACTCTGCTCTTCAGTTAGTCCCACCCACCCTCCATGTTTTTGTTTTAGTGTTAATCTTAGTGGCCTTGAAACTGCCAGCCCCTCTTGTAAATTTGTATTTGGATACTCCTTCTGGGCCTATCTCATTTGCTCACTCAACTGAGTGCAGTGAGATCATATTCTGATTTCAGGCACTCCTACTGTGTACAAAGAGAGCATCTGGGAAACAGAAAAAAAAAGTTTAAGCTTGTTTCCTGCCTTTCCTGTTAAGTGGTATAGACTGTTTGTAGGCATCTGAGCCCCCATGCCCTTCTGTGTTGGTGAGAAGCCTTCTAGCTTAGCTTTTTTCCTTATAACTAGCCAGTTTTCTAGTTTCAGCACTCACATCTGTTTCTTTGAACTCAGCACTTGTTCAGAACTCATTGTAAGCACTACATAAGCTGCAAATTTCTACAGCACTCAACTTTCCTCACTTGTCTAGTGGAAAGCAAGTTTTTTGTACTTAATAAATAAGGACTTATCCAGGCATGTCTAAGGGTCAGCTCCCAGTGATTTCTCCTGTCTACCTGATGAATCTGGGCATCTTGGGGCAATGCAGCAATTGCCTCATGTACACAGACAACCCTCTCCTCCTACCACCCAACACTACAACCTGTGAGAGATGCACTTATATAGCCAAACTGGAAGCAAAGCTCTCTTCACCCAAGACTGGACTAGACAGTCAAGAGGAGAAGGTAAACACTTGCACCACACCACACTCATGACATAGTCCCTCAAAACCTACACCACCAAATAACACACATAGAAACACAAAGCACACACCTACATTCGCGGAGGCTCTCAATAGAAACCTGCTCAAGCATCAGGGACATCCAAAGCATAAACGCAAGCAAACTCCACCCCCCAACACAACCCAAATGACACATAACCCACAAACTCAGTGTGCCACTCAACCACAGCCCATAAGGCATAACAACATACCCAACGCTCTAGTCATAGGTGACTCTATAGTCAGGCACACTGATGTTCCACTCACTAGACTAAACAAGGAGAAAGTTACTGTCAGCTGCCTGTCAGGTGCTAGGATTTGCCACATAATGCATGTACTCAGGTCAATCCACAATAAGTACAAATATGAAACTGTCATTGTCCATGTTGGTGTGAATGACCTGAGATGTACCTCCCTGGACTACATGAAAAGAGACATGGAGGAGCTCTCCGATCTTGTATCCCAGGCAGGTATGACCCTAACCCTGAGTATCATCCTGCCATCACCCAGAATGATATCACAGTACAAGGACAAAATGATTGACTTCAACAATTGGCTAAGCTTCTGGTGTCATTCTAAGGGGATCCAGTATTTGTCTGCCTGGGATGACATGATCGATAGTCCACGATGTTTTGCCAGAGATGGCCTGCACCTGTCGCCCTTAGGATTCCGGATACTGGCTAAGGCTCTTGCCACCCCTATAGTGCCTTTTTAGGCAAGGTTCAAATGACAAATTCACCACCATAATAGGTACAAGCAAGCAAAATCTGAGGGCAATGCTGCTCAATACTAAACCTCAAAATGCACTCACTCGAGGTACTCCTTAAAATGGAGAACATTGACATCTGTGCAGTGACAGAGACCTGGTTCAAAGCTCCAGAGAGCACCCCTGCATTACCAGGCTTCAATTCATACCACAACTTTTGGCCACCTAACCCAGAAAGAAGCACTAAACGCGGAGGCGTGTCCATATTCATTAAGGATATCCACACCTTTCAGGCTAGTTGCACAGCATAATGCATCCGAGATTATCCAAGTGCAACTAACTCTGGGCAAGACCGCAATCTAAATTGTAGCTTGCTACAGACCCCCCACCATGCCCCAGGATTCACACTCATAATTTCTTGATACACTGGAAAGTATTAAGGTACAACCCAACACCCTAATAATGGGCGATTTCAACTACCCCACCATTAACTGGGAAAACTACTCATGTACCAACTCTTTTGCTCAACGTTTTCTAGAATTCATAAATTCCAACGCCTTGGATCAACTTATTCACACCCCCACCAGGGGCAGCAATATCCTAGACCTGGTCATTACCAACATGGGAAACCGGTGTTCCACACCAGAGGTCAATTCCTCATTGGTCAGATCCGACCACAAGCTAATCAGCCAAGACATCCACATCCCAGCCCCGATTAGGGAAACCATCGTAAAAAGCATCTCAAAAGCCAACTTCACACTTCTTAAGACAGAAGTGGCAAACTTCATGACACCCATGCAGACGGACAATAGAGGTATGACTGCCGAATCCTACACAAATGCACTTTATAAGCACTTACACGAGTGCATGGATCATGCTATCCCTAATAGAACCTAGATGTTATCCTCCATAACAAGGAAGGCAACCTGGTGGTCCTCTGCCATAAACAAACTCTACAACAGAAGAAAGAAACTGTTGCAAAAAAGAGTAAAATCCCATTACTGGAGGAACTCCCTGGTCAACCCCAGCAAGAAGCTGAGATCCCTCATAAAATCCTCCAAAGCTAGTTACGAAAACAAAATTGCCACTGACTCTAAAGACAACCACAACGCATTCTATAGCTATGTCAAGAATCTAAATGGGAACACTCAGATCTGTTCTGAGTTACAGCATAATGGCACTAAATATACAGAACCAACTGATATTGCCAACACCCTAGCAGATAGGTTCAGTGCTAACTTTACACCCCTCTCACCCCCTAGAGGGCCCATCTCTATACCGGAGGAATGCAAAGTTCCTATAATCACGGCTGCACAGGTAAAAAACACACTCTCCAAAGCCAAGAACACAGCATCCATGGGACCTGAAAATATCCCAGGCTGCGTTCTACATGAACTACAGAATGAACTGGCACCCTACCTAAGTACCATATTCAGTCATAGCCTCACCTCAGGCTTTGCACCCACTGAATGGCGCACCGCAACAGTTATCCCACTCCACAAAGGGGGAGCCATGACGGACCCTGGGAACTACTGCCCCATTAGCCTGACGAGCCTGGTCTGCAAGGCCATGGAACGTATCATTGTGGAACTCATAAACAAAGACATTGGTAATCTCCAAACTCTGGACCCTACTCAGTTTGGATTTGTAAAAGGCAGATCATGTCTCCTAAACCTGATTGACTTCTTTGAAGCAGTCACCAAAGCCATAGATGAGGGTAAAATGGTTCACACAGCTTATCTAGATCTCGCCAAAGCGTTTGACACCATCCCCCACTCTGGAATTATAGATAAGCTCACTAAACTAGGTATAAATCCCTATGTCACAAGATGGGTTGCTAACTGGCTCATGGATAGAACCCACACTGTGAAAGTAGCGGATTCCAAATCCGACATCAGACCAGTGACAAGTGGAGTACCACAGGGTTCAGTCCTGGGTCCTCTCCTGTTTGGTAACTACTTCTCTGAAGTGCAGGCCAACACAGAAGGTCTTTGGCTAACAAAGTTTGCAGATGGCTGCAAACTAGGAGCCATAATCGAAACTCCTAACGATGTGGACAAACTACAAAAGGGCCTCACTGAGACAGATACCTGGTGTCAAAGCCATGGCCTCAAGCTCAATGCCAAAAAGTGTATTGTCATCCCCTTTGGTAAAAACTCTGTACCCATGATCTACCACATAGCTGGTAGTCTACTTAATGCTGAAAAGGTGTTAAGAGACCTTTGGACACAGGTGGGCAGTAGTCTCTCCTTTGATAATCACATCGCCACAGTGGTCAGGAAATCCTTCTACGTGGCTCATCTCATCACAAAAGGATTCTCATCCAGAAAAAAAGAGGTCATTGTTCCCCTCTACTCATCACTCATTAGACCCATTATAGAGTACAATGCCCCTTTTGGTATGTACCTCACAAGACATCTACAACAACTGGAAAGACCACAGAAATACCTCACAAAGAGGATTACTGGCCTCAAACAGATGCCCTATGCAGACCCTCTCAAAAAACTACAGCTTTACTCCATCCCATATCGCCTACTCAGGGGCTATCTCTGCCTAACATACAAAGCTATATCAAACCCAGAGCTGTTGGACATGCTCCACTTAAAGAAATCCCAATCCCTCCGAGCTACATGCTCTAGGGACCTTAACCTTGTCACCACAATAAACAGAACATGCTGGAGGGATAGATTCCTGTCCCAGAGACTTCCCATACTCTGGAACAGACTACCTATCTATGTCAAACAGAGCTCCTCATTAGCACTCTTCAATAAAAAATCTTGATGATTGGATGGGAAATAGGAAATTCATCCCGGGGATCACTTCTGTGGCTCTGCTCGACAGGGGCACAAGAAAATAATTTTCTTGAGTGGTGAAAGCCAGGGTACATTTTTTGGCTAGGCTTGTATGGGCCCTAGGACCGATAGCCTAGTACCTACCTATGAACCTATGATGTCAGATTCCTCTCAACATCAGCTGCTGATTGAGTAGTGGACAGATTATTGAGTACCCCCATGGCTGTCATGCACAATAAGCCAAAAAACTCATTTCGTGAAAGCATCCCAAAAGAGGATGTGTTTGATCATCATTACACCAATCTGCCATACACGGTACAGAGCCTATGAACCTATGATGTCAGATTCCTCTCAACATCAGCTGCTGATTGAGTAGTGGACAGATTATTGAGTACCCCCATGGTTGTCATGCACAATAAGCCAAAAAACTCATTTTGTGAAAGCATCCCAAAAGAGGATGCGTTTGATCATCATTACACCAATCTGCCATACACGGTACAGAGCCGTGATTGGAGTAATTCATATATACAGACTGCTTTGTCAGTAAGTTTATCTACTATAAAATGTTACATAAAAATTACTGTGTATAATGCTTTGTTCTCCAAGTTTACCAAATGCTTTTAGTAAGTATTGCCATGCTAAGCCAGGAAATATTTCACAGCTAATGTGCATGACAATGCAAGTCTGGTAATCCCAACAGTTACAATAAAATGGTTAGGCTGTTTGTTACCCTAGTGATAACTGCACATTTTTTCAGTATTGATTATTATATCTTTATTACATGTATAGAATATGTCTTCCCTCACTACTTTTGCTCCACACATATGTAATGCATTCCAGTTTAGAGCTTACAAATATGTTGCTGCTCAATTCCAGTATGGATCTTCTTCAGCATTCAGTCACAATAATGCCACCTCCAGGCTTTAGTTAACTCAGTAATGGTTATATTGCATGCTCAGTTCCAGTACAGATCTTCTTCAGCATTCAATCACAATATGCCACCTCCAGGCTTTAGTAAACTCAGTAGGTTCATAGGTTGGTAGGTTCATAGGTTGGTACTAGGCTATCAGCCCTAGGGCCTATACAAGCCAAGCCATAACAATTCCCTTATATGCATATTGCATGGCAAACTGCATTTCTTATTTCTTTGTGAGTTTCCAGCTCTACTATGTGGAATTATCTGTATTGCTACAAGAATATCCACAAAGATTGACATATTGGTCTACTAGCAACATTGTAAAGTTTGTACAATCCCTGCATACAAAGTGACTTCTAAACCTGTTTTTGTTTTTCTGCTTATGTTTCAATCTCTCATACAGATGTGGAAAGTGGTTTTAGATGGGTGGACAGATTGGTGTGACAAGGGAGATAATTTTTCTGAGCTACGATACAGAATCGGAATTGCCTAGACATGGTAAGGCCTTGCTGTCTCTAATTATGGTGGCTGCCAAAAAAGCAATTACTAGAAAATGGAAATCAAAGTCTAAACCAACTATATTAGAAGTAGTGAATATAGTAACAGAGATAAAACAACTGGAATTCAGATCTTTGAAAAAAAGGTAGGAGCAAACTACATATGAAAAATGAGAATTATGGGAACAATACATAAAGGGGAAGAATGAGGTTTGAAAGAAGGCAGGCATTAAATGAGCTATGTAATGTTTTATTGAAAATGACTGGATAGATTATAAGTGATATATAATGTTTGCAACTGGGAATGTATCATTATGGTTTGTGATGTAAAATGCTTGCAACTAGGATTGTGTCGGTGTGGTTTGTTTCCATTTATATAAATTTATGATTGCTTATATTTTAAGTGATGGTTTAATAAAGATGTTTCTTGTATTAAAACAAGTTGCAAGAACTGAATCATTTATATAATGTTGGTTAGGTTATATGATATATAGCAATATATGTGAAGCATAATGTTTGTTAATTTTAACTTGTTAAAACAGTTTTATTACTTTTATATAAATATAAATGTGCGTATGTCATGAATGATAATTCAATAAAGGTGTGTAAAAAAAAAAGAAGAAAAACATCAGAAGAATGCTTCAAAGAAACATGTCAACACAGATCAGTACATCTTATGCCCATCTTGCTATGCAAGTCAGTCTTCATAATGGGTCACTGTCTGTCTCCTGCCACTCAAACTTGCTTCTCTGAGCAACGGACCATAGCAGGTTATATGGACCAAAGCAACACCTCAGATAAAGAGCCATTTGACAGGTACACACATTGCAGAAGATAAAGGTCCAGACTAGACTGCATATAAATCAGAATTCTGATTGGTTAGAGATGTCAGCAGGACACCATCTGATTTGCTTAAGTACCAGAGCATTAAATGATACTCTTAACACCAGTTTGACCATGAATATTTGTCTTTCATTATGTATTTCCTAGTTTAGTTATGTTTAAATGTACTAGGAAATTTGCTTTATAGTCATTCTGTCTTCATTGTTGTATGCATTCACTTAGTAAGAGTAGTCAGAATCAACTTGTTTCTGCATGTATGTTCTAGGAAATTTGTTCTGTCAGTGTGTCTTCATCCCTACAATGTACTATGCATTCACTTAGTAAGAATTTTTCAGAATCAGCTGCTGTTATAGATTTTGATGTCACCAAGTCCTTTTCTAGTATATCTTGTGCTCTATAGTTACTTTTCCCTGGACACTTTAGTGAATAATAATCACCAATGCAATTGTATCACTAACTTCATGTAGTGCTTTTCAGGTTCACTGAATTGAGGAAGGAGCAGAAGCAGAATCTAGGGAAGCATTTTGTGTTTGTTTTCTGAGATTGCAATTGTTGTCATGTTATCCACATCTATTCTGTGGCTTCCTTCCTGCAATCGCTATGTGTATAAGCTTCTTGGCTTATTTACTTATACACATCCTCCTGCTCAAGTTTCTTTATAGGTCGTTCCTGCCCCAGGTTGATATTTTCTTGCTGTTGCAGCGTTTCTACTTTAAATAATGCTTCAGCACATTTACAGGATCATGGGGTCACTGGAACTTCAGGGCTATTGAGTCTTGCAACCTTTATGCCTTGATAGTTCTCACCTTAGACTATGTCAAGACAGAATGTCATTCTTATGCCATTAGAGGAAGTTTTAACTATTTTGGCCGGATCCTTCCCTGCAGAATGGATGTGCTGAAGTCACTTGCTATCTTCCACCATCACTCACTTCTTCCTTCAGCATATCTTGAGTCATCGAGCTCAGAGTGAGTTCTTAGCAGAGATTTCTCCCTCTGTTCCATGTAGCTGGCATTCAGATGTATGCATCATTTACATATCTTTAAACATACATAGCATGCAAATAGACAATCCCCACAGTGAATTTAAACCATGGTCTCCACTATATCTATCTCATGTTAGTCATAAGGGCAGCATGTATGAGGTACCAACTGCATGCCTACACAGCTATCCACCTGTGGAAGTCTTCACTGATCATTTCTGAATCACCTCACTGTTGTACACAATGCAAGAAACTTTATGCAGGTCAATGTAGTCTATGAAGCATTTTGAAATTTCAGGCATAATAACTGTTACTTTTTTCAAATAACTGTGCAAAAATGGGAAAAGGGGGTACAGGATGGAAAGATGGAATGACTGTATGAGTAATTTTCAGATGCTTTGAAATTAAAATAGCTAATAAAGTTCAGAGTGTTGAGAGGAGACACAATAGCTACTGCTGCTTGACTAAACAATCCCAAATCAGATGTGATTAGACTCACTGATACCCTGTGAATTATTTGAGCTACAATGAAAATAACTGAATTTACCTCAACAAGCAGAATAACAAAGTTGTACTCACAGCTATTTTTTTATTAGTGAAATTTATTTACATGCAATGTACTGTATACACAGACATGCGCACAAAGAAATATTCCTTATATGAGCAATCTATACACAACATACATTGACACACACACGCACACACACACACACACACACACACACACACACACACACATATGCACTTATTTAAAATATACATGTGTGCAAATAAGCGCACAAAAATTACAAAACCAACTGATATTGCCAACATCCTGGCAGATGGATTCAGTGCTAACTTTACCCCCCCCACACACCCCCTAAAGGGCCTGTATTTATACAGGAAAAATGCAGAGTCCCTGTAATCACAACTACACAGGTAAAAGCTGCACTCTCTAAAACCAAAAACAAAGCATCCATGGGACCGGACAACATCCTAGGCTGCGTTTTACACAAACTTTAGAATGAACTGGCTCCCCACTTAAGCACCATGTTCAATAATAGCCTTGCATCAGACTTTGTGCCCACTGAATGGCGCACAGCAACAGTTATCCCACTCCACAAAGGGGGAGCCACCATTGATCCTGGGAACTATCGGCCTATTAGCCTGATGAGCCTGATCTGCAAGGCCATGGAACGTATCATCATGGAACTCATAGACAGACATTGGTAACCTCCAAACTCTGGATCCCACCTAGTTTGGATTTGTGAAAGGCAGATCATGCCTCCTGAACCTGATCGACTTCTTTGAGGCAGTCACCAAAGCCATAGATGAGGGTAAGGTGGTTCACACAGCCTATCCTGACCTCACCAAGGCTTTCAACACCATCCCCCATTCTGGAATTATAGCTAAACTCAGTAAAATAGGTATAAATCCCTATGTCACAAGATGGGTTTCCAACTGGCTCACTGACAAAACCCACACTGTAAAAGTTGCAGACTCCAAATCTGACCTCAAAGCAGTGACAAGTGGAGTACCATAAGGGTTCCATCCTGGGACCTCTCCTGTTTGGTATCTACTTCTCTGAAGTACAGGCTAACACAGAAGGCCTCTGGCTAATGAAGTTCACAGATGACTGCAAACTAGGAGCCATAGTCAAGTCCCCAAATGATGTGAACATCCTACAGAAGGGCTTGGCTGAGACAGATGCCTGGCGTTAGAGCCATGGCCTCAAGCTCAATGCCAAAAAGTGCAGTGTCATCCCCTTTGGTAAAAACCCTGTACCCATGAACTACCACATAGGCAGAAATCTACTTAACACCAAATGTGTGATAAGAGACCTTGGGACCCAGGTGCAAAGTAGTCTCTCCTTTGATAGTCACATCGCCACAGTAGTCAGGAAGTCCTTCTATGTGGCACACCTCATCATAAAAGGGTTCTCATCCAGGAAAAAAGAGGTCATTGTTCCCCTCTACTCGACACTCATTAGACCCTTTTGGAATGTACCTCACAAGACATCTGCAGCAGCTGGAAAGGCCACAGAAGTACCTCACAAAGAGGATTACTGGCCTCAAACAAATGCCCTACACTGACCGCCTCAAAAAACTCCAGCTTTACTCCGTATCATATCGCCTACTCCGAGGTGATCTCTGCCTAACATATAAAGCTATGTCAAACCCAGAGCTGTTGGATGTGCTACACCTAAAAAAATCCCAATCCCTCCAAGCTAAATGCTCTAGGGACCTAAACCTTGTCACCACAATAAACAGGACATGCTGGAGGGATAGATTCCTGTCCCAGAGACTTCCTATACTCTGGAAAAGGCTTCCCATCTATGTCAAGCAAAGTTCTTCATTAGCACTCTTCAATAAAAAATCTTGATGATTGGATGGGAAATAGGAAATACACCCCGGGGATCACTTCTGTGTCTCTGCGCAACAGTGGCACAGGAAAATAACTTTCTTGGGTGGCGTAAGTCAGGGAATCTTGTTGGCTAGGCTTATGTAGGCCCTTGGGCCGATAGCCTAGTACCTACCTATGAACCTATACATACATATTTTGTGTTATTACTAGTTGGCAATACCATTCCTCAACACAAACACACTCCACTGGAAATATACAATGTGTACCACATTTCATTATGGAGCAAATCTTATAACACAAGTGGTCATAAACGAAAAGCAATTGTTTTTCACTTATGATGAAACTACTTCACTCCCAAACCAAACTCTCATGTTAAAAAGAAACCCTGGGATTCATGAAGCTTGGCGCAAGGATGGCGTTAGCCTTGCGTCAACCGTGCGGCGTAGAGATGGGGTGGCAGCACCACATGCATAGTAATGAAGGCGCGCTGTCATAACAGCCACCTGCATAGGAGACGTGTATGAGTGCAGGGGGCGTGTCCAAGTGCTGCACGGAGGCATGAACATGTCGGCTGCATACGCGTAACCTAAAATGCTGACTAGTACAGCCTGCCTTTAGTAGTAATCATTCCTGTCAGTGTCTGTGGATACTGAAATGTATGCAAACCATACAAGACAGTTTTGCAAACACCAAAATAAAAGGTAAACACAAAGGCACGTAGCTGA
>NC_056727.1:374510242-374535242 GCF_019279795.1 Protopterus annectens | reverse complement strand
TATCCCACCTGCGCCCACCTGTGCCCACAGTAAGGATGAGTTCTGTAGAGTAGTGGCAGGTAGGGGAACTATGGGTATGCGATTATGGGCCTAGGCGTGCAGGTGTTGGCTGGCCTTTCATGTATTAGGACCTCCGCGTGGGTGTAAGTAATATTCTGATGTGGGTATAGCAGACTCCCATACCTCCCAAACCTTAAGAGCACATCTACTGGACAGTCCGTAAACCATTGGGGGAACACATAGGGACCATATCATTGAACTGTCCCCGATTACCAGGGATGTCCATGATTATGAATCAGAATCTAACACAGTCCCAACTAAACTCTCCTAGAACTAGTGATATTAGGAGGAATGGTGGCGAAATACACGTAATGAATAATGAAAATATGTAAGAGTCCTAAACAGCATATACCTCAGACAATGTGTATGAATACATATGTGCTCTGAGTCCATCAGTGTGTCAGATTAATAGCACCAGCCTTCTAAATGTGTCCTTGAGGTCGTTATGCAGTGTCCCTGATTCAGTGTTCATTCTTCCTCATTTGTATGAGAGGTCTGATAGTGACAGAAAGCGCATGTTCCACCGACTACCTTAGAAGGGTGATAGAATAATAGGGTTGGGGTTACCACCTGTCCACCTTTGTGAAGGATACTCCCCTTTGGGCATTTGTGTTCTGCAAAATAACAGTAATTATGGCAAATGTCCTGTGATTTAGGACAAAGATTACCTATATTGTCTGTAGTAGTTGCATAAAACAATTATTTTGTACCTGAAACACCTAAATGTTATAAGTAACAGTATAAGCAACTATAATGCTACAAGAGTAACCTTTTAGTTAGGCAAAACAGTGAAGTACTCCCCTTTCTACTGGCTGTGGGTATGTGTTGCCCTGCAAAGTCTGACGTCTCTACATACAGGTCCTATAGGGTTGCTACCTTTCCAAATGGCCAAAGTGGGACATGTTCTGTAGAAATGTCAGACTTTCCAGGACAAAACATACCTACAGCCATGCATAGTACAGGATTATACTTATTTGCACAAATAAAAGCTTAATCTAGTTATATTTGAATTGCTTATGCTACTTCACATAACATATAGAAGTTTCATATGTAAAATAACTGTTTTATGCAACTATTAATGAAACGTAGAATATAATAATGTCCTGTAATCAGGACATTTGCTATGTCGTGATTACTTTTGCAGTGTCCCTCGCAAAGTGGGACAGGTGGTAACCCTAAAGTCCCACCTTGGCCAATTGAAAAGGTGGCAGACCTATAATAGGTATGCGGTTGCATGATTTGGCCGACGGATGTGGCTCCCACAGCCCAACTACTTGCCTGTATTGAAGAGTCTTGGTTCTCATGTATCAGCCAGATGGGAGCAGATTGTATGCAGAACTCACAAATATGATTAATTCACTGTACAGGCCACTGATTCTGTACAGTCGAACACCATGCCGTCGCCTAATGGGCAGCGATTCCCGATACTGTAGTCATGTAGTCCGATGTAATAGGCATAACAAGGTGGGAGCAGATTGTATGAGGAACACACAATTAATATGATTAATTCACTGGACAGGCCACTGATTCTGTACAGTCGAATGCCATGCCATCGCCTAATGGGCAGCCATTCTCGATACTGTATTCAGGAGCGGCCTTAGGTCAACTGCTGCCCTAGGCAAAGGGCACAATGGCACCCCCACCACACCAACCAGTGCCCCTATCCTGGTCTACCTACACCAAATAAATACTAGTAAAGTGCCCCCACTAAAGCGCCGCCCTAGGCGGCCACTTAGTTGGCCTATGCCTAAGGCCAGCTATGACTGCAGTCATGTAGTCCAATGTGATAGGCATCACAAGGTGGGAGCAGATTGTATGAGGAACACACAAATATGATTGATTCACCGGACAGGCCGCTGATTCCATACAAGTCGAACACCATGCCATGACTCCTTGAAGGCTTTTTGGTGAGCCGAGGCGCTAGAAAAAATAAAGTGTGATTTTCACTGCTTCGTTGTTTTTTTTTTTATGTGTGGCACATCACCCTACTGTCTTCAGGCTATTTCCCACTGTGGAAAATGATTGAGGTACATCCAGATATCAGCTGTGATGCTGTGTCAGAACACCACATCCAGGTACCACTCACAGCGATTGTCATGGCCAGATAACAACATGTTTCCCTATATAGTGTACTGTGTTTATCATGCGGATGGCTATGGGAACACCATCACAGCTGTACCACATGCAGTCAGCTAGAGGAGGACTGCAATAGGTGTGGAGGCCATCACCTGACCATTCCCATCACTTACAATACACATATTGCTGCTGTGCAGGTGTACACCTTCACATCCACCAGAGAGTGTGTGGGTGGGACAGGCAATGTACACCAGGGAAGGGCTTGGAGACTTAACCATAAGCATCATCTGCCACATGCCGAACAGTACAGGGGTCAAACCCCTGACTACTCATTACTATTACATGTGCATGACAATACTACATGTGCCACAAAGGCAACATGTTGCATTGCTGTAAGAACATGTGTGTAGGTGAGTGACATCTGCAACAGATATAGTAGACATACATTAGGTGTGGCACACATGTCTGTCCACATGAAGGGATGCCATTGTCACCACAACCACACTCTCTAATGCACATGCATTGACACCTTTGCCAGGGCCACAAATATACAACATAACTACTTAGTTTGCCACACTGCAGTAATGCGATGGACCACATGCACCACAGGGGATATCTGGAGGTTCTATGGGCTAGGGCATGTGAAAGTGCTTGACAACTGTTGGTATGCCAACAAGGTCTATACTGGGAGTGACTGTGGTTGGGAGCATCACAACCCACACGCAGACACAGGATGCCAGTACTGGCATGCAGGTATGCATTGCTCTATGGGTGTGTAGTGCTTGGCTGTGCAAGGTGGATGTACAAGGCTGGGTGAGGGGTAATTCTTGGCATCATGTCATCCCAACAATGGTGTGTAGTGCAGGAGTGTAGTGTCTGCAATGTCCCACACAGACTGGAACTGCATTATCTGGCCTGACATCCTGGTTACCAATGTGTATGGCCATAGCTTTGCAATGCATGCCATGTTTGTTTTTGACAGTCCTTCACATGGACATTGCCTGGGACGTGCATGTCCCACAGTACTATACAGTGACATGTGCAGGTGTACCTGGTTTGGCAGACACATGTTGTGTACACAGCCTGTTATACTCCGATATGCCAATGCTGGCCTGTTGTGGTGAAACCTGCTTATAGTGAGCAGGTCAGCCCTGCACCTGCATGGATAGTATGATACAGGTATTCTGTGGTGTCAGTAGCATGGGTCCATACAGGGCACATATGTACAGCATTGTCTGACCTTTGTGGATCACATTTGATGGCATCATATATGTTGCAGGCATTCAGTGTGGAACATAGTGAAGGCACAATGTCAGCATATATGTGCCTATTGTACCACTGTACAGGGTGCCATGTCCTCTGCAGGCCACTGCATTCACACCATGCCTACTATCTGTCCTCAATCTGCATAGTACTAGCAACATAGTGGGATATCCTAGGCAAGTTTGTTTGTGCATGGCACATGGGTGCGGGACACATACCGGGTACTAGTAGGGCTGCATATTTAGTTTACCAGGCCTTTTACCAGATGTATGGGTATGGCTTGCCAACAAAGTCCCGTGGCTGACTGACAGCTGTACTCCACTTGAGGTGGCCAATGTGTCATAAGACGGATACCATATAGGAAAACTACAAAACCCACTCCCAAACATGTCCAATGGTAAGACAACCACGGCCACCTCTACACAGGCTCTGACAGACAAACACGTACTTACCATGTCCTGTATACAAGCCCCTATCGTATCACACTGCAGCAATATGCATTTAGGGCATGCACTATGGTGAATACTACAAAGCACTGTATTTGTCTCATGCAGGCACACACACACACACACACACTCACACACACACACACACACACACACACACACACACACACACACACACACACACACACACACACACTTGGCATGTCTGGGATTAGAACACCGACCTAACTACTTTACTACACTACAGCATTACGCAGTTACGGAATGCACTACCAAGATTACATGACACAGCACTCCCAGAGGTATATTTGTAGATGGGTGACATCATCAACCTCGCCAAAGGTGGGTATAAGAAATGTATGGAGTGTCGTGGTCTAAAAGCATTACTCAATCATCAGGCAAACAGGGACACACACACACACGGCAAGTGTGGGACTAGAACACTGACCGAACTACTTTATTACACTACAACATTACGCAGTTACAAAACGTGCTACCGGGATTACTGGGACACAGCACTCCCAGAGGTGTATTTGTAGATGGGTGACATCATCAGCCTTGCCAAAGGTGGGTATAAGAAATGTATGGAGTGTGAGCAGTCTAAAAGCATTACTCAGTCCTCAGGCAAACGGACACACACACACACACACACACACACACACACACACACACACACACACACACACACACACACACACACACACATGGCAAGTGTGGGACTAGTACACTGACCTAACTACTTCATTACATTACAGCATTACACAGTTACAGAACATGCTACCAAGATTACTGGGACACAGCACTCCCAGAGATGTATTTGTAGATGGGTGTCATCATCTGCCCTGCCAAAGGTGGGTATACGAATTGCATGGAGTGTGCGCAGTCTAAAAGCAATTTACAGTCCTCTGGCAAATGGGAACAGACATACACAAGCCAGTGGTGGGAACAGAACACCTGCCTATTTACATATTACTATTAGAATACCATATACTTACGAGTCGTGCCACACAGACAGCACATTTCAAGGCTGTCCTTATGACCTTCTGTGAATGTAGACATCAACAGGGATGCTGGCAGTTAAGATGTACATACCTGTGAACCTGTGTGTTTAAAGTAGAAATCCATCCTGACCTGGAGTATGCCCATCTGTGGAATGGACGACTACTACCACTATACAGGGTTACAATGGCCATGCCCATACACAGAGACACATAACCGACACAAGGTGTCATGGGGCATGTTCACACTCTTAGTAGCACAGGGCTGTTCAGAATGCACTATGTGTCCATCTACACAAGGATATACTGGGCATGCTCATACACTTAATAGCACAGGGGGCATGTTCACACACTTAGTAGCACAGGGCTGTTTGGAGTGCACTACGATGTGTCCATCTACAAAAGGTTATACTGGGCATGCTCATACACTTAGTAAACGCAGAAGGCCACAGTGGCCATGCTATTACAGGTAGACGTAAAGAACACATTGTAATGGGCTCTGGTGTTAGTAGTTGTCATTGTTAGCAGGAATGCTGCTCTACATATAATTGACACCGGTCTTTTACACAACATCTGCTATCATTCTGGGATGACATGGCTTACAGGAGACAGGCCTTTGACATATATCACATGCATCCATGATTCAAGGGAGTGGAGATAATACCCAAGTTGCATCCGCCCACACAGTGCCATTCCAAGGCAAATGTCCTAAACACAGGATAACTCCCTGACACTTACAGGAATACTGCATTGTTTTCCTATGCTAACCAGTGCTAGATGTGTAGTGTCCATAATCACAGCTGGTCACTGTAGATCCAACAATGGGGAGTACTGACATCTGTGCAATGAGGAACACCTGGCTGATGGCTGATGGCTCTGTAGTGCACAACAGCACTACCACCATATACCTCAGAACCTAGCACTACCACCTTATACCTCAGAATCAGACATGTGGGCCATAACACAGGTACGGACGGCTCCAGGTGGTGTCCCCACATACATAAAGGCCACTCACATGTACTGACTGATACCCCCTCGAAAGACATCACAGATGAGTCATGTGCAGGACACAGTGTCACATGCTGCATTCCAGAATGTAAACCTCGGACACCACCATGCCCTTGGACCACCAACATGCATCCATACAAGGACATATAAGTGTACACCACCATGTGACCCTTGACCTGTGTACTGTACCAAGCTCTACATCAACTGTAGAGAGTACCCATGTACTGACACAGTTGCATCATGTGTTATGCAATGCAATGATACCACTGTCTGTAACCAGGTCAGCTGTATACATACCAGGGGCCCTCAGTACATTCCATCATTAGCAGATGACTGTTGCTGTACACCAGGTCACACCCTCATGTATGGATATGACATACATGTACCTGCCCTAAGTATGTACATGCCACACACACACACACACACACACACACACACACACACACACACACACACACACACACACACACAAAACATACATGTAAATAGCATAGCTGTTGTTGTCCTTTGTGCAAACAGGTGGCTACAGCCATTACACACATGCACATGGAATGTAGGTCCGTGGCTGCTGAATGCTAACAGTACATAAGGTGTGATATCAGTGTTGACAGAGGTAACATTCCCTCTGTACCGGTCTCCCATTGCACCCATCATATCATACAACAGTCCATGTGTCATGTATGTCATTACACTTGTCCACCAATTGCAATGCCTACAAACATGCCCAAATGTCATGATTGTAGGACCTACACACCTGTACTCATAGTGTTGTGCATTCAGATAGCATGCGTGTGCAGTTGCTGATGTATGCAGGTGATGTGTATCCTAGTACATCATGCAGTTGCAATGCAGCCTCAACATTGTCAACTGTGTATGGTGATATGCTGAATGTATGGAAAGATGTACCTCAGGTATGGACAGATGTGTGGAAATAACTAAGTGGTGGGGCATCTTTGCAGATGAATGTTTGCTGTGGACAGCTCACAGGTGTGTCACTAGTGGCCCTACATTAACCTGTGTAACCTGTAAGCAATGGTTTCATTAATTGAAGGACATAACACACAACTTAGACAGCAGTCATGGTGACAGCGAAGGTAGATCACTTGACACCTGTTAATAGTTAAGACGTCCCATGTGCATATATCAGCACTGTTGCCACAGGAAGCATCAGTACATTTTGTAACACGTGCAATACTGCTGTACTTCTGTCATACATATCATGAACTAGGCAGGTCTGAGATTCACAGTACTGGCATGTGTTGTTGCGTGTGTGTCCATATATGTCACGTATGGTGGGGAATACATCTCAATTGTTACTCACTCTCCTGTACACTAGTGTACACATCTGTACAGACTGCAATGTAGAAAGCAGGACATAGGCAGGGGCGTGTATTTTACACATATGAGGTATCTGTATGTGCGTGACATAGGTGTATTCAATACTGAATGCCACAGTGTGTGTATGTAGGGCTGTCTGGTCCCCGGGGTGAGGATGTATGTTACCATACTGAACTGATAAGACCCCTCTCCCCATCCAGGTGAAGCATTCTACTATCCATGTTGATGTTCCCGATCATAGGCCATACTGACTACCTGTACATGTGTATTCTCTGTGGTACATCATGTAGGTGCACAGTACTGTAATGATGATTTGCACATAGGCAGGGGTCCTCACAACACCAGTAGCAACTGTGTGCGAGTGTGTGTTACTGTGTCAGTGAATCAGTGAGTGTGTGGGTGTGTTACTGTGTCACTGAATACATGTGTGTCAATACCTGAGTGTGTGGGCACAGTTGTGTGTTGGCATCCTGTCATGGGAACGTGTATTACTGATCCCCAATGAGGCATCACACTTCCCACTGGCCTCTACCCTTGTAATCAGCTAGACCACTCTGTTATCTCACCACTCCATGTAACTGTACCTCTGATGTCACCCTTTATGGATGTCACGTCTGTAACTACAGTAGCTTAATACACAGCTATCATGCTCTTGGATCAGTAGACGTGTTTGTAACATGGGACATTCTCACTGGTATGTGGCAGCTACACGGTGCATGCTAGTATATTCATACATACCTGTGAGTAGTCCACATTGATATATAGGATACTAACTGCAAACAATGACATCCACCAGCACGTGCAATTAGACCTGAAGGAGGACAGCAGGACATCATGACCAACATGCAGTTACTGTTGTTACACAAGACACATACTGTTAACAGTATGAAATGCATTGTACACCTATAGTACATTGTATTTCTGCTGCCTGTCAAAAGTACTCAACAATTGTAAACTACACTTACCTTCCTAGTCTGTTCACCCTGTGCATCAGACCATATGAGCATGTCCCTGCACCGATGGTGTGGATGTCAGGGATGCAGCACAGGCATCATATGCACAGGGTGATAATGTTTGCCAGAGGCCTAGGCTGCACCATTGGATGACATCATGTGTGTGGGTTAGGGCCTTTGATCTAATTGGGCGTGTGTGGATGTTATGCATCTGTGTGTTGCAGTGCCCTACATATGTTTCCAGTGTGTGTGTGTATGTATGCACACAGTTCTGCCATGTGTCTGGCCTACACAGGGGTATTACTGACAGCTGCAGACTGTACAGGTGAGGTTTTACAGTTCACCGTGTCTGGCCACGGACATGTGACCTGTGCCTGCCAGGGGTTGCACGGGCACTACCAGGCAGAGGTGCAGATTGGGTACTGTCTGATGTCACTTGTCCACTGGAACCATGTCCCTGTTGGGACCATCCCGGCCCATGTGCACGTGGCCTGCTGTGTCGTGGTGTGGACAGCACAGCACCAGATTCACTGCTGCTGCTACCGCCACTATGGGAGTGAACATGTGAGGTAGCTCATACACTTAGACCTGAAACAGGTGATGTAGCAGGCCTACGTCCATGTGCCCGATGCCTCACTCCTACCAAGTGTTCCAACACATACAGCTCATGCTCGCGGATTGTCATGCCATGGTCAAGGACTCCAACCAAGTCACTCAACCATCTATCCAAAGCTTCAGCAATCTGCTGTTGGGCATTTACCATTGCCTGGATGTTGTTGTTTAAAGAATGGACAGTAGCCCTCTGAAGCCTCTGATCTTCTCTGTTGTGCTATTCAGCACGTGCCTGTGCCTCCATTACAGCCTGAAACATGCATCTGGTGAAACCAACTGCTCCGGTCTGTCTTGCAGGAACATGTTGGCCAGAGGTCCTTCTATGTGCAGCACTGGCCACGTGCCTGTGTGGGGCACCACCAGACAGTTAGCTGACACCATGGTGTGCAGGTACACCTTCCATAGCCCCCACACTTTCCTGTTCCAAGCTACCATGTGCCAACTGTCCTTCCTCTATGGTCACTGGTGATGGGGTATATGCAGGCATGGGATCTGTGTGCGGGGATGAGGGGGATATAGCTGGAATGGCAACCAATGGCACAGTTTCAGCCCCTGACAACTTTGCCTGTGGCTCAATCATATGTTCATCATCACTGCTAGAGTCTGTGGGAACACTAACATCAGATGTACCGAAGGAGGGCAATGCACCTACATCACCTGTGAGGGCAGACAAGAACTGTACATTACATTCTATACAATAGATATACACACAGAGACACACACACACATGTGATATGACAGAAGGCATGCAACATGCATGTGATACGGCAGATGGCATGCAGCGCAGACAATAATAGTGGTAGTTATCATACATCCCTGGGTTGCACACAACAGTATGCATGTGTCATAGCAGACGGCATGCAAATTACACAATAATAGTAGTAGTTAGCATACATTCCTGTGTTACACCATGTAGACCAGCACAAGTTAACAGTACACCTGCCTGATGTGTGGCATATGACCTTGACAATCACATGTAGTATGACATGTGATCTGCTAACGTGTGCAATGACATGCATACATGTTTAACACAATGGTGTCCTGTCAAATATACAGTGGGGCTATGGTGTCCCAATGCAGTGTTGTCTGTCCACGCTACAGATATACTGCACATTTAGCTGATGTGCATGGCCTTTGCAGGGAATCATGAGATGTCTCTATTGCAATACAGTGTGAGTTACAGACACAGTTCATAGCCATGACTGTGTTCAGATAAAATACATATATACTGTGGAATGTGACCCACGTCACTGAGGTGTATACACACTAAACCATGATGAGGAAGTTGTGACACAGGTCACTGATGGGTATATGGATGACACCCCTGCACATCTGCAACCATATTGCTGCTGTCTGGCAACTATGGCCAGACATGACATCTGTGTACCACACACACACACACACACACACACACACACACACACACACACACACACACACGAGGAGCAAGTATGACATTGATGTCTGACACCAGCAAGGGGAATGTACTGTATCTGTGGGCTGATGTGGATACTGTACAGGTGACTGCTGTCATGTCATGACACCCTCAAGATGTTCAACACATATTATGTGGTGGATTGATGTTACGCCTGAACAAGATGTGTACAGGCCTGTAGGATGTCTAGTGTTCTACATCTACAATATAATCATTACACAAAGGCCATAGTTGGACCATGTGTAGCCATTGTACGACAGGGTGTACACACAAGCGCATCACATCTACTGTGTGTGTTGCTCCATATTTCTGGCCATCCTCCATGGCCATGTGTGTACATGTGTTAGCCAAATTATTGTGATGGGCATCTATTTCACATGTCTGTGTTGTCCCATATGGCATACACACATAGATGTCATATGCTCCACTGATGACAGGGTTATGCAGACAAAGGGTGGTATGTGGGATATGTTTTCAGCTTAGGTAGGCAGTGTTGCAGCCAGGCCACTAGATGTCATGGGCATGCCAAGATAGCACATCACATTGTGTGACATTCATAGCAGGGCTATGATCCACATCAGTGAGTCCTGTGGGCTGGCCATACTCTAGCCCACTGTGTAGTACTGTTTGTATTCATCACATGTGTAGTTCTGATCTGTAGTACATGTCCCTACAGTGAACAGCACCTCCACCATTGTATGCACAGCTGTCCACATATCTGGCAATGACAGTTTGTGAGGATTCATGTTGGTGAGATGATTCACATAGTTTGCAAGTGTTGCACATGGGTAGGCATTGCGATGCATTGCAGGTCCGACCTGTATATTGTGACAGAACCATACATTATGTGTACATGTTGTAAATGGCCACATGGCAGAAAGATCTGTGCATTACAATTCCTGATAAATAATAACAGTCTCACCTGCAATGGGCAGAAAGCCACAGGTACCTATATAGGAGTAACGCAGCAGTATGAGCATTATCCACACCTGTATAATGGCTACAGGGTGCAATGTGCATGTTAGCACATACACCAGTACATTAGACTATACTATGGTGTATGCGCATGTGTGCATATACAGAGTAGCATACTATAGTATGCGGCATGTGTGTATACATGCCTTGTATATGATGTTACATTACATATTGTACAGTGACACATGCAACTATATGGAATATAGTTGTTATAAGTGCAGTACTGACTTACCAGGCAACTCCAAGCTCAGTGGTTGAGATACACTCACCTCCACAATATCGGCTAAGGCTTGTGGATGTGGTTCAGCAGGTGTCCCCAGGTTGGCCAGTAGCTCCTTGGTACGTGTGAGTGGGGGCTGGGTTGGTGTTCCACCACCTGTTGCACCTTGTTCCCTGGTGATTGCATTTGCACACTGTTTCACCCATCTAATGAGGTCTGTACAGTGTCTGCGCACCTGCTGGTATGTGCGGTTGTGGCTACCCACATCATTAACCCTCCAACAAAGTTCTATCCACAGGGAATCCCACTGCTGTGCATCCCGTGGCACATGGCTGAGCAGGATATCATGATTGTCAAGTAGGTATGGGATGAGGGCCTCATCCTCCAAGCAGATAAAAGGGGGTAGCCTTGCACGTGGCATACCTGGAAGACATCATGATGGAGACAGGTCACAGTAACTCACAGAGACATACAGAGCTACAGCTGAACATACATGTGTATCGCATTTATTACATTTAAATAGTTGTATTTACAAACTTACATGACACTGACATGCTTGTGTCACACACATGTGACACTCATTGTTGAGTGGATATTATCACCATATATGTGTGTGTCACCTGATTACATTGCGCATACTCCATGTGGATGCTGTCTTGATGTGGGCATGTCTGTTTGCCTCTACTGATGTTCCTACCTATTAGCACATGGCTGGATGTGTCCACATTAATGCAGTCGACCTTGATGCAGTGTATATGGCACATATAAAAACTTGCACTGCCTTAACAGACATGACCTGTGACCCTGCAGACTTGCTCACATAAGGTTTTACATGTATGTGTTCTGCCATATACATCTACATGGCACTGTACAGCAATTCAACATCCTGATATGTATTACCTGTGTTGCACATGTGATACACATGGGACACTGGCTAGCCAGATGGTATTTTCAGGGATGGATTTCAACTATAGCATGTACAGTCAAGGTCAACTAGTGGGCTATATGCCATGGGCCATGTATGAATCTAGGATGAAAGGTTACCTGGCAGTAGCCGACAGGCTGGTGTGTGGGGACAGGTGGAGCAGTGCCACATTACTGATCCACAGGGTTAATGATACATTTACCATGCGGCCATCACACCATGTCTGAGAGGGGAGCGGTGTGCAGCTTTGACAGACAGGAATGCATAGTATGGCAGGACTATGTAAAGTGTATGGGACAAGGATCAGTCCAGCATGTGGAAGGTGGATGTCCATGAAGTATGTGTTTGAGATCAGGATGTGTACGTGTAGCATGTCCAACATCACTGGGTTGGACATGGATTTATTCAGGGTATGCATCATGCTACATAGTGGAGATGGGGAATGGGAAGACTGGTGTACGCCATCTGCACATAGCCAATACCCGTTAAAGGAAATATGTGATGTGATATGGGTCACTTGAATGTTGTGTATGGCTGGACAATGATCTCCAAATTCATGGATGGCACCCTGTCATTATTAGGGTTGCCACATATGACTACCTGACAGGTGTGGTGATGTAGCTATCACAGGAAAGACAACTGCCCAGCAGCATCCCTTGCACAAAAGTGTCCATTATGTTGACCACTGCCTAGGTGGTAGTTCATGGGTACAGGGTTATTAACATAGGGGTGACAATGCAATATGTAGCTGTCAGATTGTGGCCATATGTCACACACATCTCACCCACGAAGCCCCTTCTGTATGTTGTCCACAACACTCCTAAGTCGGCTATTGCTCATTCGCATACTTCAATAGGCAGATGCCTTCTGTTTGTCTGTGGGGTATGGACTACAATGAGGGGAAATACAATTCATTAACCCTGACATACTGTAGCTGCCACTGGTGTGATGAGCATGTATTATTCAGACACCTTCTGTAGTGTTGGTTCTGCCAGCAGTCCTGTTGCAAAATACTCCTGTGACATAGGAATGTACATCTAGCATATCGAGTGTCGGTGGTGCAAAGTATGGGTGATGATGTCCTATGACCTGGCAAGGTTATGATATGCAGTGTGACATCAACCTTACTGTCATCTACATCTGTACTACTGACATCAATTATTTGATCAAGGTTCATGGCCTTCCAGACTAGACTCAGCAGGGTAGTAGTGCAGTGCTTCCCATTATCAGTGGTGTCTCCCCCTTTGTGGGTTGTGATACCTGTTGGTGTGCACCATTCAGTGTGTACACAGCCTGACATTGAGCTGTGTTTTACATGATGTGTACGTGGAGAGCATCTTGTTTTGCCATATGTGTATGATACAACCTGTGATGTCGACAGGTCCCATGTAGCCTGAGTGCAGCTTGTACCTGCATAGTTTTAGGTACAGGGGCCTTGTGGTGTACATGGATACACGCTTGTGTACCTGTTGCGGGGGGGGGCATGTGTTTATGTTATCCAAGACCCTATCTGGATTGCTTATTCATGCTCAGCACTTGTTCAGAACTTGTAAGCACTACGTAAGCTAATAATTACTATAGCACTCAATCTTCCTCATTACCTAGAGGTAAAAAGTTTTTGTACATACTTTTCTCACTTGCTTAGAGTAAAATAGCTCTTGTACTCACTTTCCTCACTTATCTAGGGGAAAGTAGTTCTATATTCAGGCATGTCCAAGAGTCAACTGCCAGTGTTCTCACCTATCTATCTGATGAATCTGGACATCTTGAGGCAATGTACACATGTACACAGACAAGCCTCTTCACCTACCACCCAACACTGCAACCTGTGAGAGATGCACTCATCTAGCCAAACTGGAGGTAAAGCTCTCTCCAACCAAGCCTGACCCTGACAGTCATGTGGAGAAGGTAAACATTTGCACCACACCACACTCATCACATAGTCTCACTGAATTTACCCCACCATTAACTGGGAAAACTACTCGTGTACCAACTAATTAGCTCAATGTTTTCTGGAATTCATAATCACCAATGCTCTGGATCAACATATCCACACACCCACCAGGGGCAACAATATCCTAGACCTATGCATTACCAACATGAGTGACCGATGCTCCACACGTGAAGTCAACTCCTTGTTGGTCCGATCCGACCATGAGCTGAACACCACTGATATCCACATCCCGCCCCTCCCCCCATTAAGGGAACCACAGTATAATACGTCTACAAAGCCAACTTTATGCTTCTTAAGACAGACGTGGTGAACGTCATGACACCCATGCAGATGGACAATACTGTTATAACTGCTGAATCCTACACAAATTCACTCTATAAGCACTTACACGAGTGCATGGATTGTGCTATCCCAAACAGAACCAAGATGCTATACTCCTAATTAAGGAAACAAATCTGGTGGTCCCCTCCCATAAACAAACTGTACTACAGGAGGAAGGCACTGTTGCAAATGAGAGTACAATCCCATGCATGGAGGAGCTCCCTGGTCAGCCTCAGTAAGATGGTGAGATCCCTCATAAGATCCTCCAAAGCTAGCTATGAAAACAAAACCACCACTAATTTGAACAACAACCACAAAGCATTCTATAGCTATGTCACATATCTCAATGTCAACAACCAGATCTGCTCTGAGTTACAGCACAAAGGCAAGAACATTACAGAACCAACTGATATTAGCAACATCCTGTCAGATAGGTTCAGTGCTACCTTCCCCCCTCCCTCTCAAAGCTGCACACTTTAAAGCCAATATCACAGCATCCATGGGACCGGACAACATCCCAGGCTACGTTTTACATGGACTTCAGAACGTACTGGCTCCCTACCTATGCACCATGTTCAATAATAGCCTTGCATCGGGCTTAGTGCCCCCTGAATGGCACACAGCAACAGTTGTCCCACTCCACAAAGGTGGCACCACAATGGACCACAGGACCTATTTCCCTATAGGCCTGACTAGCCTGGTCTGCAAGGCTATGGAGCACATCATGGATCTCAGTCACAGAGACAATGGGTACCTCCAAACCTTTGCCCCTCCCAGTTTGGCATTGTTAAGGGCAGACCATGCCTCCTAAACCTGGTGGACTTCTTAGAGACAGTTACCAAGGCATTAGATGAGGGTAAAGAGGTCCACACAGCCTACCTAGGTCTCTCATAGGCTTTCAACACCATTCCTCCTTTTGGTATTATCAACATACCCATCCGCCTGAACATTAACCCCTACATCATGTGATAGTTTGCAAAGTGGCTCACGGACAGAACCTACACAGTGGAAGTTGCATAACCTAGGTCTGACTGTAAGCCAGTTACAAGTGGCATCCCCCAGGGCTCAGTCCTAGGACCCCTCATGTTCAGTATGTAATTCTCTGACGTACAGACAAGCACAGGAGGCCTTTGGCTGAAAAGGTTTGCAGACGACTGCAAACTAGGGGACATAACTGTTTCCCCAGCTGTTACAGATGCTCTCTGGAAGGGTAGCACTAAGACGGATACCTGGTGTCAATATCATGGCGTCAAGCTGAATGCCTAAAAGTGCATAGTCATCCCTTTTGGATATAACTAATTACCTGCAGACTACCACATAGATGATAGTCCCCTACATACAGAAAAGGTAATAAGGGATCCGGGAACCCCAGTAGATAGCAATCTCTCCCTCGATACCCATAATGACAAGGTGGTTAGAATATCCTTCTTTATGGCCCCCCTAATCTCTAATGGGTTGGCATCCAGATCAAAGGAGGCCATTGTGGCTCTCTACTCATGACTTATTAGACCCATTAAAGGATACAACACCCATTCGGGATATACCTTACAAGACAACTGCAACAGCTTGGAAGACCACAACAGTACTACACCAAGAGGATTACTAACCTCAAACAGATGACCTATGCAGCCCAACCAAAGAAACTCCAGCTGTACTCCATTGCATACTGCATACTGCATACTCACAGTTGATCTCTGCTTGACATACAAGTCCCATGTACAACCCAGTATTGCTGGATATGCTCCACCTAAACAGAGGCCCCTGAATGCCACATGCTCTAGGGATATACACCCAACCACAATGATGACTAGGACATGCTGGACGGCTAGATTCCTGACCTGGACACTTCCCATGCTTTGGAACATGATTCCAATGTACATCAGGCAGGGCACCTCACTAGCACTCTTCAAGGGAAACCTTGACATGTGGATGGGAGACAGACATGTACCCCGGGGATCACTGCAGTGGCTCTGCTGGACAGAGGCACAGGGAACTAATGGCTCTGCTGTTCAGAGGCACAGGGAACTAACTTATAGGGGTGGCAAAAGCCAACACACTCTAGCTAGGCTTATAAATACCCTTGGTAAGACAGCCTAGTACCTACCTTTGCACTTATTACATGTCGTATGTGCATGGATAGTTAATTAGCTCTTCCATTTTACTTTGCTATCATGCTGATGAACTGTCGGATGACTAAAAGACATATGTATCCAGTTATTGTGTATTGTAAATGGCAATAGACACAACTAATGTTTGCCTAACATAACAGTAATGCTATGTAACTTGTAATACATATCTGCCTACAATACTGTACATTACACAGTTATTGGCACAATATCCCACAATGCAAATCATAATTGCACAGTGGGCCAACCTTCGACATGTTATTCTCAGTAATACACCCATACATATGGCTACTGTTACAATATATTAACATATACTATCCCCTGTTATAGCACATAATTGTTGGACCAGCCCTGCCACTGGCAGCGGCTGGTGAGGAATATTTATGTTCAAAGCCCTTATATAGCATCCCTTGTGGTGTATGCAGTGTTTGCCTTGTGACCTACAGCAGTACACACAAATACTACAAGCGTTACTATGCTCAACAATACATCACTAGAAGACAATTGTTTCCACTATATGGACTGCGTGCACTTTAAATACTACAGAAAAAGTACTAAATACACAGACATACTGACTGTTCTACATACCTTATTAGTAACCCGAGGTGTCGTTAACTGTTGATTCAATCCTTTTCAGTTTGTGTTTCAGTCTTCTTTGTAATGTTCTGCTGGTATATACGGATGGTTCGAATGTGTAATAACCTATCCTTTTCTAGTTAAATATTGGTAACATGTGGTATCCTGACCACCAATTGGTGTTCCAAAGTAGTAAATTAGATGCACATCAGCTGTGCAGCTACTCCATTAGCCAATACCATGGCAACAGTGGTGTATAACTGAGTACTCCTTTTGGGTGTTGTCCATTTGCTTTACTTTCGAGAAAGATGGCCTGGATGTGTTGTTTGTGATGTATTTCAACAGCTATATGGAGACAGACAGAGATATATTAGCTTCATGACTGCCGTGGATTGTGTGTAATGGCTAGATGATTTTGTTCTACATGTTAGTACAGCTGTTATATTTCAGAACATTACTACTTATGCAGGGTTTGTTTGTACCTGATACTTCTGCAGATGTTTAAGTCTGGCAAGGATGTTTGGGCAGCTTAAGGATATGCATGAACTGTTATGTGGTTTGCAGTGTGCTCACCAGATATCCTTGATTTGGTGTGTACAAGTGTAGCATACTGTGCTGTTACTCAGTAATTGCTAACACATCCCGGTGTACAAACAACCCTCTGAAATGGGATTAGTGAAAACAAACCCTGTAACATCAGCAGCTGTTCCATTGTATAACAGCAACTATTTCACATAGGGCCATGTTAGTGTGTCTCTGACAAGGTATGTTAAGGCTTCTGCAGATGTCGTACAGTGAGTGATTAATTTGTGATTTTATTACAGTTTGTATTGTAATTTGTTTGGGTGTGGGGGTGATGCTGGTGGATGTGCATAGCAGATGCAGGTGTCTAGGAACTGCTTTTATACATAATCAATATGTGTATGAGGGTTCCTTTCCTATTTGAACACCTATGCTTTAGTGGACTAAAACTATGGTAATTGCAGGCTGATTCATTAAGGCACTGTTATGTGCTTCCTGTATAGCATGCAGATGATGTTAGTTCTTGAATCCCTTTGGAAATACATCAGAATGTAATAAAGTGTTGCTACATGAAAGCTGTGTATTTCTGTGATAGGTATTTGCAGTCATTGTAGTTGTGTCTGTGACTGACCCTCTTTGGCTAGGGTTGCCACCTTTTCATAGGGCCATAGAGGGACATTTTCAGGACACACATCAGAATTTACAGGCTGACACAAACCCATGGTCAGTACAAGGGATATAACTTTCCTTTCTTGCCTAAATATAAGCTTATTCTTGTAGCAGTTTAGTTGCTTATCCTGTTTCTTGTAACATGCAGGTGTTTTAGATACAGAAAGAACTATTGTATGCAACTATTACATTACATATGGGACATAATTATGTCCTACAATCCCAAGACATTTGCCACATTTAATATATTTGGTCAGGACACAACCGCCCAAAGAGGAACTGTCCCTCCAATGTGGGACAGGTGGTAACACTATCACTGGCTCATGTCCATAGCACATATTTGTAATATTGTATAGGCATATACTCTCCATATCCTTTGTTCATAAAGGTTGGTCGTGGCAGAATGTGTGATTGCTATGTTCCATGTTATACACATATATGAACACTTCAACCGCTGTATACGGGATACGTATGGAATCCCGAAACCACACAGTTATGACACACACAGTACCGGGCCCAGACTCCCATACCCCACATTACCGACAGCAACAGTAACTCGCGAAAGTAACATGAACATGGTACACACACACGCACACACAGATACACTGCTACCCACCACATCCAAACAAACCACCCTGCACTACGTATGAGCAGGTGGGCAAGCCCCCCTACACCCCCCATGTAGGTGTTTGCGCCCCCACACCCCCCACACTTTAATATTCTACCTCCTAGATCATGCAAACAGATGCACAAAGCTAACCCACACCCACACATTACAGTCCCCCAAGAAGACACACCACACCCAGAACACACACTTACACACACTACAGCCCTAAGAAACACACTTACACACAGTACCCTACCTGAACTGCAACACCAGAAGCACTGACTAACTGTCCCTTAACATCATGATTTTACACCTCACGCATCTGGTGTTTCGGTACTGTGTTCTTTCGGACCTTAAGCCTCAGGATTACACGCGTCGGTATATAAAGCAGTCAGTATGTGGTAGGTATCCCATTTATATGTACCTCCATGGTTATGTAGATGTTGTTAACCTATCTATATATCTACATATATATGTATATCCCCATATATCGACATATATCTCTCTCTCTCCCTCTCTCTCTCTCTTTGTATATATGATGATGTATATATATATATATATATATATATATATATATATATATATATATATATATATATATATATATATATATATATATATATATATATATATATATATATATATAAAACATACACCTTTCATTGGGTACATGCCGGTTTGTCCTATTTCAACACATTCCTACCTTTTGTGTTTTATCCTGTCAGTATACATGACTGCCATTGGTACATCTCAGGTAGCTTAGTGGTATGTTATTGTGAAGATTGTGCACATGGTTGCGTGTTCTAATCCTGGCAGTGATATCTTACCTCTCAGACCAGGTACTGGTAGTGCAAGGGTGATTAACGCACATTTCAGCAGTTGTGTGTTCTACATGTTTATTATTCTGTGGAGAACTACCTATATATGCAAGCTGTGTTTAAGGTATACTATGTAACATGTAAACATCTGAGAAGATTCATGTCAGGGATGCTCCCTATTATTTGGAACTACATCCCTGATTACATTATACAAAACCCCTCACTAACACTCCTGGGAATCCATGCAGAGTGGGTGGGGAACAGTGGATACACCCCAGGGATCCCACAATTGGCTCTCCTCCACAGAGGGACAGTTTTTGCCTATGCTTATGAGTGGCCTCAGCAGTTGGGCATGTACCTACCTATGTATCTATGAACCTCTACATACAGTATGGACACATGCTGATAGCTTAATTTACTGTTCAGGTATTGACTTACATGTGCCAATGGTGGTTGTGTGTACAATAGTTGAGGGCTACCTATGTAGGATGCACAAAGTAGACCACCTATACATGACAATTTACAGGTGGTCGTGTGTGTGTGCCATCCATGTTTGCTGTGTGTGCAGGTGAAGAAGGGTGTCAGTCCTTGAGTGTCTACACTGTCAGTGTATGTGCTATACGTTCCCTCTTTGCCAAGGCATGGGCATACTGGGCACACCTCCGTCTGCCTACTGGGGCTAGCACAGGGTGTTCATGGTCTGGGTCCCTCTGTGCCTGTGTGTCCCTTGGCAATGGTGGTGGGCTGTGAGGGCCTTCACCATTCTGTCCCTGCTGCAGCTGTTTCCGCAGGATCATATTGTGTAGCATGGCACATACTATGAAGATGTGGGCACATGTGCCTGTAGAGTACTGCAAGGCTCCACCAGATATGTCCAAGCAACAGAACCGTGATTTCAGCATCCCAAAGACACACTCTATGATGATTCTGGTTTCTGCGTGTGCCTCACTATGGTGTTCTTGCATGGCTGTGTGTGCATTTTTGATGGGAGTCATCAGCCAAGGTTCCAGTGCATAGCCAGCATCCCCCACCAGGTGGCCATATGGGATGTCCCCCCTGGCAAATCCCTGATACAGCTGTGAGGCATGCCAGATGTGGGAGTCATGATAGCATCCAGGGCTGCCGGCACACACATCCATGATAATGGCCTGGGCATTGCACTTGACCTGGTAGTTGATGGAGAGGTATCCCTTGTAGTTTATGTAGCACCTACCCTGCTCACCGGGAGGAGTCTTGATGTGTATGTGCGTGCAGTCTATTGCACCCAGTACCTCCGGGTAGTCTGCCACATGGTGGAAGAGATGCATATTACTGGCCAACTCCTCCTGCATTCAGGGGAAGTATATGTGCTCATTGGCATGTGGTAACATGGCATCCAGGAACTGGTGGAGTACCCTGGATGCTGATGCCTGTGAAATCCCCATGATATCCCCAGTTGGCCTTTGGTAGGTACCTGTGGCTAGTATTCTCAAGCTTACATATACCTTCGTGTCCACTGGGATGGGTTCCCCTCTGTTACTTCTGGCTTTGAGGTGTGGCTGGCACAGCTCAACAAGTTGCTGTATGATGTCCCTATCCACCTGTAACACTCTACTATCTCCAGATCATGTAGCCCCTGGTAGGTTACCTTGGGTCTGGACACTCTTCTCCTCTTCCGGTGCCTGAGATGGTTGTCAGCATCATCCTACACACCACCGTCAGTCTCCAACACATGCTGGTGAATCAAAACTATGGCGGCCCCTAACATGTACATATTAAAAGTTCCCCGTCTGTATACACCAATGGTGCAGAGTGTCTGGGAATACACAAGTGTGTGTGGGGGCTTTCACACCTTATACTATTGTGCAATGGATGATGCCACAGTAATTGGGTGTGTTAGTGCTTTTCCAGCTGCAGGGTATATTAATTATTGGTTTTAAAGCAGGTACTGCTATTGTGGGGCCTTTGGTGTTGACTTACGCTTGGCTGCCGTGATTCATCTATTGCCCTTTACTTCAATTTTCAACCTGATTCCTCTCCCATTGTCAGACAGGAATCCAGCTGCTAGCTTTCTTGTTTTGTACTTTCACAACCCATGATTGTGTTGGGAAATGTGTTATGTAGCTGATCTACTGCAAGTTTGCTTTGTTCTGCTGTGACAGTTCTCTCTTCTTTGCTCTATGGCACCTCCCCTTTCCTGTTCTGCAGGTAGCTGCTAGCAGCCTTGTTAGCTGTTGTCTATGGCCCACTGTGAGTTCCTAGGTGTTAATTACTCATTTAAACTCCAATTACCATGCTGCAGCATTTCCTTTTTGTCTTCCCATATCCTTCCTGTTTCAGCTGTGGTGCACGCCACATACAGCCGTTTACCAGGATTCAAGCGCGTTTTCATCCACATTCACATGAACATTCGGTTACTTTGTGTGCTCTCAGCTAAGCAAAGCTATGGCTACTTCCACACCCCTATCCTGAGGCTTTGCTTAGCAACAGGGAATCAGGGTTAGCAATGATCCGATGTGCTTACAGCTACGGTGGTGCACCCCTCTCTTGATGTCATGTTTACCTCCAGGCCACTCATCAATGATGTACTGCTATGCCATGTGGTACATCCTTAGGCCGGCAGGGCATTTGTGATTCAGTATTACTTGACTCATTTTCATGACATTGACTACTAATTCCTAGTTACCACACAGAACACTGTCACAGACCCATAGCAACCCTTGCTCTATGGTTGTGGTGTAGCATGCGTGCCATTGACTATTATGGGAATATCATGAATTGTGTTACATTTCAGTTTTATGAGATCTAAATATATTTTCCTTGTGATCCCGTTTGCTCACAGATGCACTGTGGATTTACTTTGCGTTAGTGTGGCCATGACATTAAATGTTATTTTTTATATGTTGTGCATGTTTCTTTATACCATTGGCTATATATTTAGCCACTGGCATATATTAACATTATAATACGTAAGTTTGGTCCGCTTTCATGGCTCTGATTTTATGTTTGACAAAATGTAAACCGTTTTTTTTTTTTGGTTTACATTTCTTCATGCTTACGCTACCCCTGCACCACTTCATGAATCGTTATATACCTTCATTTGCATGCTACACTGCTGTACATGGGGTAATTAGCATACATTCGCCAGGAGCTCTGGCGTACGATGGTAGTGCACGTGGAAACAGCTCGTACCTGAATCGCTCAGCGGCCATATTTGGCAGTAGATTGCTGATGCTACTCCAGCCCTGGTGCAGGCTTCATGAATCCCAGGGAAAGTCTAAACCATTAAAAAGAATGATCACAACTGAAAATCAATTACCTTAAATTTGTGGTCACGTCACTACCAAAAAATCTACTTCACATAAAATCACAGAGCCTCAAATGCTATCCATAACACCACATTCCCTACATCAAAAGTACCTAAACTATGCATTGAAATGGGGGCTCTGTCCACACACCCTCTAACTTAGACATACTAACAGCATGCTCACAAAAAACATGACCAAAGTAAACTCTCTAACAATTAGGCTGTAGTCATCCAAATTTAGCTAAATTCTAGCATAATTCACTAAAGTTAACCACCGACGATTCTGTGCAGTAAAATTAGAAGCTGACAAAAAGATTATTTTACAAACTTAATGTAAATTACGTGTGTCTGTGTGTGTGTGTGTGTGTGTGTGTGTGTGTGTGTGTGTGTGTGTGTGTGTGTGTGTGTGTCTGTGTGCATGTGCATTGTATACAAAGATACACACATTTTATATAAACATACATACGTATATGTATATGTGTGTATATATATATATATATATATATATATATATATATATATATATATATATATATATCTGTGTATATATACACATATATATATATATATATATATATATGGAAAATTCATATAGATATTGATATAATCTGGTTTGTGATCACTTTTTCATGGATCACAAATTCATATTCACTTAGATCATGCCTCTGGGATGTGTGAGAAAATTTTAGTATCTAGGAAACACACACACACACACACACACACACACACACACACACACACACACACACACACACACACACACACACACACACCACATACCTCTTACCCATCCTAGGGCTGTTAGAATGTCCTTATTTCATTCCTTAATTATTCATTCCTGCCCTCATTAATCATGGATCCTTACTTTCAGTCAATGTCAGAAATTAGTTTTGCTTTCTTCTTAATGTTCATAAACTGCATATCAATGTTGGTCTATTAACTGCTTAAGTGAGTCCCTATAATAGTTGAAATAATCTCCCTGGTATCATAGAGTGTTCCTCCTGTCATCATATTGAACTCTAATTAACTAAACCATACCTAACACATTGGCTTATATCATTGTTTGACACTGCACTCTATACTTTGCTGAGCAATATACTACATTAATAAAACAAATAAATCAAAATGATGCTTTTGCAATCTGTCTGTCTCTTTCTCTCTCTCTCTCTTTCTATATATATATATATATATATATATATATATATATATATATATATATAATACCACCTACTATGGTCACAGTTACTTGGTCGACTAACAGATGGTTAACAGGTGTACAAGACTGTGCAATTTCCAGGGTTGTAGAATATGACTTTTCCACAATATTGTGCAGTCTCAGAGTTAGTACATATAATTATCAGGAGGCATGAGGGACACAGTCCCCCACACTCAAGCATAAAGGTATGTTTTTACTGTTTTTTTTTGTTTGTTTGTTGTTTTGTTTGCATTTACCTAAAAAAATTCCCTTAATGCATGCAAATTGATATGCTGACATTTTGTTGTCGACATTAATGACACTTACATTTGGGTCTGTCGATATTATTTAGTGGACCCGTATATAAAATAAATGTGCTTACCTACAAGGGTCAAGCACAATACTGGTGGATTGTCCCCATGGTGTTTTTAAGGAAATTAATCTGCAAACAAAGAAGGATATTAAAAGTACTGAGATACAACTTTATAAAGGGGTATTTGAAGCACAGTGGTCTACTGTACTGGAGATTTGTGACATTTGGATTTGCAGGGAATCTGTGGAGACCTCTATTTGTAGTTGGACAAGAGGAAGGAATAGGCAATATTTGAGGGAATGGA